>NW_005354718.1:823515-824381 GCF_000412655.1 Myotis brandtii
CTAGGCCAGGGGTGGGCAACCTTTTTGTGAGTGCGTGCCAAAACCAGCAAAATCTCTGACTCAAAATTCTTCTGCGTGCCAACCCTAATTTTTTGAGAACATGTTATGCCTACTTGATATCTCTTAAGGTGTATGTATGTGAAGAACCTTGAAGAAATAATAAAATTCATTCGAGTGACAAAAACACAGTATATGATGATGAAAAATACATTTATTTTTTAATGTATACATGTACACTGATAGTCCGACAGAAAACTTTATGACTCCGTTTGATATTATCAGTGGGACTTTTGCTGCTGCATCACTGATGACAGAGATTTTACATCAGGTTTATATTTCGTGACCTTCAGAGATATGCACGAGCTACTACTTTCATCCGTCAGGCTACTCCTATTATGAGACTTAACAAAATTCATCACTGAGAACAAAGATTCACAAGCGTATGTGGATGAAACCAAAACACTGGTCGAATCTAGGAAGGCAGGGAGAGTTAAGGCAGAGGCATAGAAATTGCTCTTCCCCACTCTCGTCAATCCATGTCTATGGTTTTTAAGATAACTTGTTATGTAAAATTATTTATTTATCTAAGATGCAGCTATACTGAATTTATCTGAAAAATAAAAAAGTCAATATTAAGAAAAAAATTGTAAATGGAAGATTATAAGAGAGGGTTTCGCGTGCCAGCAAAAGTTACTGGCATGCCATGTCTGGCACACGTGCCAGGGTTGCCCACCCCTGTCCTAGGGCAATGAAAACTAAAGAGAAAATAAATAAATAGGACTACATCAAAATAAAAAGCTTCTGCACAGCAAAAGAAACCATCAACAAAACAACAAGAAAGCCCACTGCATGGGAGAACATATTTG
>NW_005354718.1:824755-836463 GCF_000412655.1 Myotis brandtii
TAAAAAAGAAGGAATTCTTACCATTTGCAACAGCATGGATGGAACTGGAGAGCATTATGCTAAGCGAAATAAGCCAGTCAGAGAAAGATAAATATCACATGATCTCACTCATTTGTGGAATATAATGAACAACATAAACTGATGAACAAAAATAGATCCAGAAACAGAGAAGCATTGAACAGACCTTCAAAACCTCAGAAGGAAGGAAGGGGAGGGTGGAAGTGGGAGTAAGAGATCAACCATAGGCCTTGTATGCATGCATATAAGCCTAACCAATGGACACAGACAGTAGGGTGCTGAGGGCATATGCTGGGAGGTGGGAGCGGCCGGGGAGAAGTCAATGGGGAGGGGGGGAAGGAGACATATGTAATACTTTAAACAATAAAGAATACAAGTTAAAAATATTGGAAGTGTGTCACTAGATTGAGAATTTAGGAAGACCACTGATAAAGTATAGGAGAAAATACATAACACTGAGAAATTAAGATGTTGGAAGTTGACCAGGGAGCACCAGTAAGTTCTTTTGAGAAGTCTGACCTTTAAGGAGAGGAAGAAAATTGAATGGTATGTTTGGGAGTAGGATAAAGAACTGAGCGGGAGGTTTCATATGTATGTTCCGTTGATTTGATGGCTCTTTGATTCTGTTTTAGGATCAGAAGACTTAAGCATGGTAAACTGAAGGGAAGGAGCCAGAAAGGAGAGAGGGTGAAGCTCCAGGTGAGAGACTGAGTGATTCATGGATCAGGAGTAAGGGGCAGGGTGAAAAGAATGAGATGTTATTGATTTTCACCTTCTAGAAGTGCATCTAAGGGAGGTGGAGGAGCACAATTAGAGTGCAGTTTAGGGACAAAAAGAAAGAATATGGAAAGGATTCCCACCTACTTGATCCATTTTCTCTGGACAGTAAGACTTCCAGAGTGAAGAGCTTGCAAAAGAGAATAGGAGGTTAAATGCATAGTAACTATTTGGAATAGCTACTTTGGGGACTGCAAAAGAAATTGCTAGGCAGGACTGAGAATCCAACAGAGGTTAAAATCCAAACTTCCTTAGCTGTATTAGCACAGTTATATAATTTTCTCCCTCAGTCCTCTGCAAATCAGAGCAGAAAGAGACTACCAGATTTTCTTGGAATATTTAATCTTAACATCCAAAAGCAGTAGGAGTATCACATACATGAATTTCACAGAAAAGCACTTCAAAAGAGGTATTAGCAGATTTTGAGAGGCAGGATTAATTAATATGTTGATGTTGTGCCTTTACACACACTTATAAATTTGGAAACACAGAGGCCACAAAGATAAAAAAGTATAACCTCTATGAAAAACACCAATAACAAACATCCTATCACTGGATGTATCTGTCTCAGAGTATCAAATTCTATCTGTCCATGAGATAAATGCTAAAAACGAAGGGAAACTCATAAAAAGTTTTGATTTTCACAACATTCTCTAGAAAAACTTAAAAGTGATCCCTCAAAAATGGGGTGGGATAGACTTTTAAAATATTACCAAAATCTCTAGAAGTGCTAATATTGTCTACTTCAAAATCTCAGTAAACTTGAGGTTATTAACTCTGTGTTATAAAGTCAAAATATGATTTTAAAAAATTTAGTTTGGCTTTTATCTTTCTCTTGGAGTCAGTCCTCATTTGTGTTCAGTGCCTATAAATAAAATAAAATAACTCAACAGCAAATACAAATTTCTTTTTTTTCTTTTCTTTGCTATTGGCTATTTGTGATGTGAGAAGGGGACTAGGATATATGTTGTGCTTTAGGGGCTAGAAAACAGGTTGGAAGTGCCATTCTGACACTAGTCCAAGACTGAAAGAGAGAAAGAAGAATACTCATCCTAAGAATTTCTCACTTTTTTAAAGGGAAAAAATAAGAATAAAAGTAGAAAGTAGATTTGGGTATGTTTATACATGTGTGTTAAAGTTCAAGTCCAAAAATGTCTGGCTCTAACATCTACAAGTGACTTCTTCAAAGTAGAATGCATTTTAACCAGATGCTGCCATCTACTGGACAACATATAAGAACTCTGCGCTTGCCTGATTTAAAAAAAAAGCATTCATGGAGAGACACAGGGCAAGAGATTTCTGTTTTTCTCTTTGCATCATAAGCCTGAAGAAACAGTAATACAATAAAATTGTCTCTTCATTTTGGTGAACTGGTCAAGTGTGAGTTAATCAAAATGTATGGAAACATTTGGTTCACCTCACTGTCTTTTATTCCCATTTCTTGTATATCAACCCTACTTATATATCTTATCTGCTTCACCAATACATAATAATCAATTTTATAAACCTTATAAATAATAAATACATATAATTTAAATGAAATGAAGGTAAACATAAATAAATCTCATTAATCTTATCTGCTTTGCCAATATGTAATAACTACGAATTCAAAATCTAAAAATTGAAACTGAAACTCCAGCTTTCAGCTTATTAAATCCACCTAATTTCCATGTTAGAACATTAGTACTAATCTAACATGAGTGTAACTATCTATAGGGCCTATAGCAGTCATGTGACTCTAGAGATACAACAGTGAGCTCTACAGGTTTAAGGCAAATATACATGCCATGATCTTTAAAAATTAATGTATTTGATGTTCTGACTTAATTTTGAAAAAAGGGCAAAAGTTTTGTACTCCCAGGCCAAAAGTTCACTTGGTAGTGAACTCTGACTGAAAAGGTTAAAGTCAAAAGGCCACCATTGATCCTTTCATTTATTGCCTCATCCATTAGCTCTACTTTCTAAAATGCTGGGTTTCCCTGAAAAAAGTATACACACTTTGAATAATTATTCATCCCAATGGGTTAAATCTAAAAAGAAAAAAACATCAATTGAGCTATCAGTTGTTAAAAGTGTGCATACATTTTTGGGGGACATACGCTGAAATGTTATAGCATCCAGAACCTCATTCCTGACATTGTCCATGTTTTTTATTTGGAATAGGGGTGGAGAATCAGTTTTATGAAGGTGAATTACAGACAGACATGAAAGAAAATATGAGAAGTTTAACTTTTAGACAGATTATCTTCATACAAGTCTTTAGACATTTAAGTTAGTAAAAAAGCTTCTATATATATAAAAGCCTAATATGCTAAGTGTCCGACCGATCAACCCGTCGCTATGATGAGCAGTGACCACCAGGGGTCAGACGCTCCAACTGGTAGGTTAGCTTGCTGCTGGGATCCTGATTGGGACTGGGCAAGAAGCCCTGATCAGCTCCGATTGCTGGCCAGGCCGAGGGACCCCACCCATGCATGAATTTGTGCACCAGACCTCTAGTTTTTATCAGAAGTGCTTTGCAGTCTTTTTTCTTAAATAATGTAGTCATTGCTGAACAGCTCTCAGAGAGAGAAAAACATGTTATTCAAAAAAAACTTTTTGAAAAAGACAATATACCTGTTCTAATAAAATGCATTACAAAGCTATAATAATAAAAACAGTGAAATACTAATATCAGTGCAGGCAGAAATATTAAGACAGACTAAGAAGAATACATCACTTCTGGGGTATTCTTGCCAAAAATGCATAACCTCCATCGAATCAAGAGAAAATATCAGACAAACTTAAGTTGGAAGATATTTTATAACATAACTGACCAATACTCTCCAAACATGTCAAGATCATAAAGACAAGGAAAGACTGAGGAACTGTCACCGACTGCAGAAGACTAGGGGGACAGGACACTAAATGGCAATATGGGATCCTAGATTGGATACTAGAAAGTAAAGAGGACATTCATGGGAAAACTGATGAATTTTAAGGTCTGTAGTGTAAGTAATAGTATTATACCAATGTTAATTTCTTAGTTTTCATCATTATACTAAGGTTATACAAGATGCTAACAGAGGGAAAGCTGAATGAGAAGTATACTGGAGCTCTATATATTATTTTGTAACTTTTATGTAATTTTAAAATTATTTCAAAATAAAAAGTGTGGGGTTTTCTTTTTTCAACAAAACAGAGGCATAAAACAATGACCATTTTATTATGCTCATGATTCTGTGGGTCAGTAATTTGAGGGACACCACAGGAACCATTTTCTCTGTTCCATCATGAATGGGGCCTCGGCTGGGTTGGCTGCATTCTACTGGGATCATAGGTGTACCCTTGGCTATTATGTAAATGGAATTTGCTAGAGAGGAAATGTCCAAAATTGTTCCTTCATTCAGATGTCCAGCACTAAGATAGCTGGAATAGTCAGTGTATTAGTTTCCTAGGGCTGCTGTAACAAATTACTATGGGCTGGGTGGCTGAAAACAACAGGAATTTATTCTCTCGTAGTACTGGAAGCTAGACATCTTAAATCAAAGTACTGGCAGGGCCATGCTCCCTCTGAAGTCTCTGGAAAAGAATCCTTCCTTGCCTCTTCCTAGCTTCTTGTAGCTCCAGAATCCTGGTGTTCCTTGGTTATTCCAATCTCTGCCTCTATCTTCACATGGCCTCCTTCCCTATGTCATTGTTTTTCTGCCTCTATTAGTCTTTTCTTTTTATAAGGACACCAATTACTGGATTTAAGGCCCAGTCTAGTTTAGTATAACCTCAGCTATACTAATAAAAGGGTAATATGCTAATTAGACCAGGAGACTGGACATCTTCCAACCGTCTGACTTCCTTCCAGACAAAGCCATGGTGGCGGGGGCCAAGGCAGAGGTGGTTAGGGGCCATGAGGCCAGCAGGGGAGGGCAGTTGGGGCCATGAGGCCGACTGGGAGGGCAGGTGGGGACCATCAGGTGGGCCAGGGAGGGCAGTTGGGAGCCATCAGGCCAGCCGGGGAGGGCAGTTGGGGGCCATCAGGCTGGCAGGGAGGGCAGTTGGGGGCCATCAGTCTGGCCGGGGAGGACAGTTGAGGGCCATCAGGCTGGCAGGGGAACAGTTAGGCGGCGATCAAGCCGGTAGGCAGGCAAGTGGTTAGGAACCAGTGGTCCCGGATTGCGAGAGGGATGTCCAACTGCCTATGCAGGATGGGGCCTAAACCGGCATCCCCCGAGGGGTCCCGGATTGGTAAGGTGCATGCCAGGCTGAGGGACCAATCCTCCTGCACGAATTTCATGCTCAGGGCCTCTAGTCTTAACTAATTACATATGCAGAGATCCTATTTCCAAACAAGGTCACATTCTGAGGTTCCATGTGGACATAAATTTTGGAGGGACTACTAAGCTCACTATAGGCAGAATTGCTCAGCATCATTCTCTCTCTGCATGGAGTTGGCCCAAGCAACTTCTGAGCTCTCAATGCTGGGGCAGGAAAGGAATAGACCTAAAGGAATTTCATCCACATCAAAGTTCATGCTAAAGAGTTGCAGCAGGTTCCTGGGATTCTAAAGTGTTAGACACTCCTTTTGTTAAAAAAAAAAAAAAAATGGATTCCAGGATTCTCAGAGAAATCAGAGGTCCCTGCTTAGAGCCAGTCTAATGCCCAAGCAATACTAGATAACCACTTATGTGATACTAGAGGCCCAGTGCACGAAATTCATGCACTCTAGGGGGTGCCTTAGCCTGGCCTGTGCCCTCTCACAGTCCAGGAGCCCTTGGGGGATGTCTGACTGATGGCTTACGCCCGCTCCTCACAGGGAGCGGGCCTAAGCCAGAAGTTGGACATCCTTAGCGCTGCCACAGAAGCTGGAGAGGCTCCCGCTACTGCTGCTGCGCTTGTCAGTTGTGAGCCCAGCTTCTGGCTGAGCGGCACTCCCCCTGTGGGAGCGCACTGACCACCAGGGGGCAGGCAGTTCCTGCGTTGAGCATCTGCCTCCTGGTGGCCAGTGCACATAATAGCGACCAGTCATTCCACCATTCAGTTGATTTGCATATTAGTCTTTTATTATATAGGATAGGTTAAAGGATTTCAAAAGTTTCCTGCCAAAAAATACCAACAGCTTCCCAAATCCCTAAAATTTTCACCACTATATACCAGGCAAGTAAGTTAAATAGATTACATGGCTCCATAATAGTTCTATATAAAAAGAAAAATAAGGAGGAGGAGAAGAAAAAGGAAGATGAAGAGGAGAGAAATCACAAATATACATACACACAAGGGAGGAAATAGAAACATGTGTGCAAAATTAATGGACTGGTCTCAAAAGAGCAGGTTTGTTAGAGAACAAGAAATAGGACAAATCAGTAATGGATTTTTATGAAAGGGGTTGCAGAGGCCTGAGTGAGATACTTTGTGGGAAGATCCTCGGCCATTAGGGAACTGCCTGCATACACTGGGTGTCTAGAGGCATCTAAGACACACTGGAAGTAAAGGCAAACACATACTTTGTCTTTTTCCCAATTTTTCACTGCCTTGTCCCCCTACCCTTGAGCAGATATAAGTTCTTAAAAACTCTGAAACATACCTAACCTTAAGGTAGTTCCATATAATCCTACCTAATGTGATAATTTCCTCTAATGAAGAATTAAACTCATGAAGAAAAAGAAAAAAATAACTGAATTTGGAATTTTACCTTAATCCAAACATTCTATGACTGAGATAAAAATAAAGATGAATTAATTTTACTCACCAACAGTTTGTTCTGATGCAGCAGTCAAAGCTAGAAACTTTTTTGTATTTTGCATTTCTTCATTACTTGGCAAAGCTTCCCTATGTTTTGCAGACTAATGAAAGAGAAATTAAAGTTTAAATATGAGAAAAGAAAGCAACATCGGCCCTTGCTGATGCTCAGTGGTTAGAGCCTCGGCCCAAGGACTGAAGGGTTGCAAGCTTAATCTCACGTGCAGGAGGCAACCAATCACTGTATCTCTCTCACGTCAATGTTTCTCTCTCTCTTTCTTCCTCTCCCTTCCACGCTCTCTAAAAAAAATCAATGAAAAAAGTATCCTCGGGTGAGGATTAACAAAAAAAAAAGAAAGCAGCATTGACATTTTGTTAAATTTCAACTTGGTTTCCAATCTTGTACATACAAACAATAAGATTTAGGTCATTTTTATTCCTTTAATTAGGAATTCTATTAATGTTTCCTGTCCCCACAAAATTCTGTCAAGTATTCCCAAATTGAGTCACATATAAGGTCCAACATTATATCATAAATAGGGGCCCAGTGCATGGATTTGTGCACTGGTGGGGTCCCTCAGCCTGGCCTGAGGGGGTTGGGCATAAACTGGTTCTCTGACATCCCTCAAGGGGTCCTGGATTGCAAGAAGGCGCAGGCCAGGCTGAGGGACCCCATCAGTCATGATCGGGGCCAAGGAGGGACTGCAGAGGGGCTCTAGGGCGTGCCCGGCCCTTCTCACCCAGTCCCGATTGGGGCCAATCAGGAATGGCCAGGGAGGGATCTTGGAAGATTGGCCAGCGGAGAGGGACTACAAGAAGGCTCCAGGGCATGTCCAGCCCATCTCACCCAGTCCGGATCCCAGACCCCAGTTGGAGCGTCTGCTCCCTGGTGGTCAGTGCACGCCATAGCAACTGGTCAGTCACTTAGCATATTAGGTTTTTATTACATAGGATTACCTTACTTAAATTTACTTAAGTTTCTGTTTAATATTTCTTTAACTAATGAGTAACCTAAAAGTACATTATCAAATTACAATTTCAGGACATTTCAAGATTACTACTGTATTTTATTATGTTTCCAGTTGTAATTCTTGTTTCCAAGCAAGTAAAAAATCTGCTTTGAAATTCAACAGGAATAAGTGATAGGTAAATTTTTTTCTGTTAAAATTTACACTAATTATTTCTCTAGTTTAAAGCACTGCATTTTGTAGGTTCCTTTCTTTCCATCCCAGTGGTCTTCCTGGGAACTTATAAAAATACTAGAGGCCCGGTGCACAAAAATTTTTCATCCCAGTGGTCTTCCTGGGAACTTATAAAAATATATTCTTAGTTACCATGTTGTTTATTCATATTATTGTCAGGAAAATTTCCTCTGAAGTTACCTCATTTGATCAGGAGAAATGTATCAAAAACAACCAGTTATTTCAATGTTCCTTACCCTAAAAGTTCTCTTCCTTTGAGAGGGAAAATTAAGTGCAAGCCAACAGCTATATATCAAGTCAGTGCCAATATCTGATCAATATCCGCCCCTCAATACTATGGAGAATAAGAGGTCCGAGAAAGCCAAGGAAAGTTAATCGAGCACTAAAAATACTGAGACAGAAGCAAAGAGAGGTGGTCCCAGACCTCAAGCACTTTAAAACTTCCTGAGGAGATCTTGACCAGAATATGAAATGACTTCCTCACTTGTTGGTCACAAAAGTTTACTCAAATAATAATTAGAAACAGGATGCCTACTGGGCTGTTGGTGGGGAATGAACACACCAGTGCCAATGCAGTGCCTAAAATCTGGAATGCTGAAGTTACCTTCCTCCACAAAATAAATCAATAAAAGCAGACCACATCAGTAACTACCACAGTCTGTGCTCTTCTTACTTATCACAGAGGAAATGGCTTCTTACATGTCAGCATGTGTTTATATAATTCTTACCTTAAGGTCTTCCCATAGCTTTATTCTCATTTCTAGACCTTGCTTCTTAACTTCTTTTTCTCTATATTGTTTCTTCATCAATATTTTATCAAGCCTGTTCATCTTCTGAATCGCATCTTGAAGTTGAGAATCGAATTCTTTTAATTTGGGTTCATCTATATTGTGTTGAAAGTAGGAATAAGCTTGAAGTTTAAAAAAACCATAAAGCTTTGTTTTGTTTTTACTATTTCTTCTTTCATTCAACAAATATTTATGGCTGATCGTAATAAGTAACATTGAGTCAAGTATCTTGATTCATAGGTGCTTTCACATGTAGTTTTTCACATAATTATCTAAAAATCCTGTGAAATAGACATGTATCTCTATTTTACAGCTGTGATAACTGGATCCTTTTAAATAGCTAATATATTACAGCACTGAACCCAGAAGTGGGTCTTGTGTGATTTTAATTCCCAAATTATTTCTCCTTTATTCTGCTATACCTTCTATATTCATATAATTAACAAATAAGGAATAATACAAAAACCCTATCTTAAAGCTGCTTCAGACTAATTGAGAGAGAAGGCATGTACGCTATAGATACAGTGAAATGGAACTTGTCATGCTAGTGACACAAAATGGTTCCAACATATAGAAACTAATACAGAAAAGTACTCCATGTAACCAGACACCTTTTACCTATGCCCTTCCCACTTGTTCGATTTTCTTGAGGTACCTAAAAATGTTCTTGAGTTGTGGATAATTGGAAGTAACTTATTTGAAATTAGGGACTCTATAGAATTTTCATCATTCAAGTTTTAAGTTACTTCCTCTGTGAAGTCTGATGAAAGATGATCATCTGGCAATGAGCATAACTGCTCAAACTCTGAAGGCTCAGCCACCCTAGTTTAGATCATTAGAAATGGCATATTATGCTAAGAAAGGCCAAATTTTGCAACTTTTGAAAATCCAAAGAGTTCAATTATGTTTTTCTATAATGTATATTACTTCCTCTTTAAGGAAATTAAAACATTTTCAGAGGGAATAAGCTTATCCAAAAAGAATACTGATCATATTAATAAGGAGGCTCTGCACATTTTTATGCGTATGTACTTCAAATGCAATAGCCTCTAGTTCTAATTCCCAGCCGCAAATCCTAGCATGCTCAGGCTCCATGTACAGAGGTGGTCTATAGAGCAGGCATTTTGAAGTAACTCATCATGCAGTACTGAAACAACATTAAATACAATGTAAACTGGGTTACAGCTCATCTCAACTACAATACCTGTTTCCTGATGACTATAATCCTGAATCACCTGGCCTTACTTTGAAAGCTAATATCATTCCAAATTTATACGAACTCAGCAGTTTTCCGAGTTTATGAATCTCACCTTCTCTTGCAGGGGTGGGGAACCTTTTTTCTGCCAAGCGTCATTTGGATATTTATAACATCATTCGCCATACACAATTATCAACTTAAAAATTAGCCTGCTTATATTTGGTCAAACATTTAATTAACTCACCCCTAATGCCTTGGCAGGGCCAGATCAAATGATTTCATGGGCCTTCCATGGCCCGTGGGCAGATGTTCCCCACTCCTGCTTTATAGCCTTAAAAGTTACTCAGAATCCAAAGTAGCTTTTATTGATGTGAGTTATATCTATTGATAATTACAATATTAGAATCAAAACTGAAAATATTGTAAACATTTATTCATTTTTAAATAAATATGTTATTACTAATTATATGTTAACATAACTATAATACTTTTTAAAAAATAACTATATTTTTCAAAAAAATACTGAGAATAGCATTGTTTTAATTTTTTAATATCTGGATTAATAGAAGATAGCTGAAATCAAATCAATCTAGAGCAATCTGTCATTTTAGTTAAAGTACACAAAGAAAAGTTGGCCACACAAGACATATAGTAGGAAAGAAAAAGAGAAATTTAATAGCCTTTTCAGATAATGGTGAATATTCTTCTTTGACACTATATAAAAATTTAACAAGGGGTGGTTTCTAAAAGGTTAGTTGTAATGTAAAACCTGTAACCATATTAGTGAACTTTTTGTATTTGTTCCATTAAAATCCATGGATCTATCTTTCATGTTAAATGGGTCTTTTACCCTGCACTGGTCAGTTGGAAAACAGTGGTTCACTGAATTATGTAGACCTTCAAATGTTAACACATTTCAGTATACATCAAAAAAAATCACATTTGTGAAGATGGCCACCAATTTTTTTTTTTTTTCAGAAAAGTCTAAGTATTAGGAAGTTGTCAAGCTCACATGGACATACATAAGTTTTCTAAAATTCCACCTTTCACTTAAAAGCTCAAATTTTATCATTGACAAAAAATACTGTCAGATGTCTTCTTTGAGGTAATGTATTATTAATGTATATCATTTCTTTTTTTTAAAAAATGTATTTTTATTGATTTCAGAGAGGAAGGGAACAGAAGATAGAGACATCAATGATAAGAGAGAATCACTGATCAGCTCTCTCCTGCACGCCCCCCACTGGGGATCGAACCAGCAATCTGGGCATGTGCCCTGACCAGGAATCCAACCCTGAACTCCTAGTTCATAGGCCAAGACTCAACCACTGAGTCACACTAGCCAGGTGATTTTTAAAAAAATGAATGCCAAATACCCAAGTCTGAAGGATAATAGATTTTCTGTCGGTCATTCTTTCAAGTGAAAATGGTGTTCCAGCCCTGACCGGTTTGGCTCAGCGGATAGAGCGTCGGCCTGCGGACTCAAGGGTCCCAGGTTCGATTCCAGTCAAGGGCATGTACCTTGGTTGCAGGCACATCCCCAGTGGGGAGTGTGCAGGGGGCAGCTGATCGATGTTTCTCTCTCATCGATGTTTCTAACTCTCTATCCCTCTCCCTTCCTCTCTGTAAAGGGGGTATGGGGGACATCTGTAACACTGTCAAAAATAAAATAAATAAATAAATAAATGGTGTTCCATTTAAAAAGTGGCCACTTCAGTTCTCAAACTATCACACAAGTACTTTTCCTCAGCACAACCTTCACATTTTGGTATACTAGTACAGCAGAATTGTTTTGTTTTGTTTTGGGGGGGGGGGACAAATTTTTATTTTTTATTTGTTTAATTAAATCTTTATTTTTCAGATTATTACATTGGTTCCTCTTTTTTCCCCCCATAACTCCCCTCCTCCCAGTTCCCACCCCACCCTCCGCCCTCACTCCCCACCCACTGTCCTCATCGATAGGTGCACAATTTTTGTCCAGTTTCTTCCCGCATCTCCCATTCCCCTTTCCCC
>NW_005354718.1:837485-848161 GCF_000412655.1 Myotis brandtii
CTAATCTAGCCTTTGCCTGAGGCTATCCAGCAAATGCCTCTGTGCAGGGCTTGGGCAGGGCGGGTCCCAGGGGATCAACAGGGCGGGCAGAGCGAGCAGTTATGGCTGCTCTCAGTCCCATCCCCAGAGGCTCTGCCTCTGTGTCCAAGCAACCGCTGCAAGTACCTCGGTGAGAAAGCTGCCCTCGAGCTCCGACAGATGCCAGACAGTCCCGCTTCTCCCGTTTGAGTCTGGGTCCCCAGAGACTCGCCTGGAACTGGAGCCCAGAGCCTGAGACTCCCTCCCGATTGAAAAAGACAACCACGCCCTCAGCCGCCAGCCCGCTCCACACCTTAGTATTTTACTTCCGCACTGCGCCTCCTCTGAGTCTCGGTATGCTTTTCTCTTTCCTTCTAGTTGTAGAATTTCCCCTCAGCCAGCCTTCCTGTGGTTCTGGGTGATGTCCATTCCGTCTTTTAGTTGTATTTTTGAAGTGGTTGTGCGAGGCAGCAATCTCCGGTGTTTACCTATGCCGCCATCTTGGTTTCTCCCAGAATTGTTTTATATGTACCTCCCATTCTACCACAAAAGATATTAAAAGATGTGTATTCAAAGGTCAAAATTTAATAAAATTATTAATTTTTATTGCTTCAAAGACATTCTTGAGTGACACTGGCTATTTCTTTTTTCTGCCAGTGCCTGGTCATGAAGAATATAATGACTAATAGTGCAATTTGATGCCATTGCCTTGGTTCAAATTTATGCCATTGCCTTGCTAAAGCACCAGCAATTTTACCTACACTGCTTTTGTACCATCAGTGCAAATGTTCATTCAGTGGGCAAGAAGGCAAATTGATTATTTCAGTATTATGATAAACTATATTACTAATATATTATGTCAATATTGTGATGAAAGTAGTTTTTACTTTGCAGAGCTCTTGAAAGGGGCCTAGAGACACCCAGAGCTCTCAAGACCACATTTTGAGAACTGCTGTTCTAATTCATTCTGACCAGTATTTAATAACCATGAAAAAAGGAGTCTTTTAAAATCCAAGAATTAGTAAGATCAAGTGGGATTATCCCTAAAAAGTATTTATAAATTACATGATACATTTTATTGTACAATTTTAGTCATCAAAAAGATCAATAATTCCTGTAATAAAATGCAGAAATAAAACAATTTTATTAAATGACATATCTTATTATTTTTCTAAGTATACTTAAGGACTCTTAATATTCTTCTGAATAATCACTTATGATTGATTGTTCACACAAAAAATAACTCATTATTTATTTCTACTTAGCTGATAAAAAAACATATCTAATTCTAATATTTTAACATCTATAATTATCATTAGCCAATCACCTACCTGAACATTTAGAAATTATCTGATGTTGAACCAAGTTCAAATCTTCATCTGACCCTTCTTTAGCCAGTTTTATATTATTCTCAGAGTAATATTCTCCTTTATCATCCTTATTGTTTCTACTTCCCTCTGTATTACTGCTTTCTGAGTGGCTCTCTTTATCAGAGTTCAACTTGATTGCAGTATCAATCTAAAAATTATTTCCAAGGAAACATTTTTCAAAAATAATATATTGTTTTAAACTTTGAGTTTCTAAACTATTTTAGATAATGGAAGTGTATGTGGGGACACACATACACTAGTATTAAAGTATTCTAGGAATATAACACTTCTTAATTAAATGTAATTTAACTACACAATTAAATTTAATAACAATCTGGACCAAAGAAATATGCACCATTCTCTAGCAATTTCTAGCAATAACGGAGAAAAGTCAGGAATCAGTCCGGAAGAGAACTGCTCTCTGTCAGGTTCTGGGAACGAGGCATGCTGGTCCCTGCTCCCTGAGCTTATACTCAGCGGACAAATTAAAGGTCTAGAGCTGTGCTGTCCAATCCTATATAATAAAGAGCTAATATGCAAATGGTCATCACGCCTAACAGCTCAGACACTCAACATTGGGGAGAGAGGAATGGGGATCAGCCAGGCAGCGGCCCAGGAGAGGGACAAGCCACACGCCCTGCAGTCCCGGGCACCAGTGCCTGTGGCTGCAGCCTGGGAGAGGGACAAGCCACCTGCCTCGCAGTCCCAGGTGCCTACGGCTGTGGCCCAGGCAAAGCCATCCGCCCACGGTCCCCTGTGGCTGCGGCCAGCCCGGACAAAGCCAGCCTGGGTCCTGGGTGCCTGTGGCCGGCCAGAGGGAGGGAAGCCTGGGTCCCTGGTGCCTGTGACCAGCTGGAAGAGGGAATCCTGAGTCCCAGGTGCGTGGCGAGGCAGAGGCGGTTAGGGGCGATCAGGCCAGCAGGGGAACAGTTAGGCGCTATCAGGCAGGCAGGCAGAGGTGGTTAGGGGCAATCAGGCAGGCAGACAGAGGGGTTAGGGGTGATCAGGCAGGCAGGTGAACGGTTAGGAGCCAGCGGTCCTGGATTGCGAGAGGCAGTCAGACATCCCCCGAGGGGTCCCAGTTTGGAGAGGGTGCAGGCCGGACTGAGGGAACCCCCCCGCATGCACGAATTTCGTGCACCGGGCCTCTAGTATAATATAATAGCCACATGTGGCTATTGAACAGCTGAAAAGTAAACAGGCTGAATTGAAATGTACTTTTAATGAAATTCAAGTCAGAACCATGTGCTTTGGTGATTATTTTTATGCTATTCACAGTTTTTCTATTTCATTATGGTTTCTCTTTCCATTTTAGCGACATTCACTTTGAAAACACCACTTTGGTGCAGCTGTGTTTTCCTGAGAGAACAAAAAAAGACATCCATGGCTGAGTCAGGAGAAAACAGGGGTCACAGGGCACATGGCAGGGAGAGTCATAGTGGAAATGAACTCACCCCAAGGGAGGGTCACAACCTCGGAAAGAGAGCCAGCCACTTTTTTTTTAAAATCTTCACCTGAAGGCATGCTTAGGCATATGAAGGACATGCTTACAGACAGGAAGGACATGCTTACAGGGAGGAAGGAGAGAGAGCGACATCGATGTGAGAAACATAGATCAGCATGCTCCCTGACCGGGATCAAACCCACAACCCAGGCATGTGTCCTGACTGGGAATCTAACCAGCAACCCTTAGGTGCACCAGAGGACACTCAACCAACTGAGCCACTTCGGGGGCTGGGCAAGAGCACCAGCCACTTCTGAGAGGAGTACCTTTTCCCTCCCAATGGAAGGATTGTCTGCTCCAGTCCTTCAGGGCTCAGTCCTTGGAGGGTTTTATGCTCTCTCTACACCCATGTGATCAATCTCTCCTACTGTAATCTGTGCTCCTTGAGAAGCTCCAAGGCAGAAGGTTGGTGTTGGTGAGAATTAAACTGCCAGGGATACAGGAGCATCTCTGTTCACCTGAACTGGTACATAAATCCCAGCAGAACTGAGCTGAGTCAGTGGTATAATGATTATAGCCACCATTAATTGGTGAATTACTATTAGCTATGTCCTGTGCTAAGTACTGTACACACACTGCCTCCTTCGCTCCATACAATGATACTATGGTGAAGGCACTGCTACCTGATTTAACAGAAAACGAATCTGGTATAGAATGAAACTAGTGGAGACCCAATTTATAAACAAAACAATGCCTACTTTATGTAATCTCAGAGGTGTTAAAGAGGGTTCCCTTTCAAAAACATACTTCTGTCAAAGGCTAGGTAAAACCTGAAATTCCCTAATATCCAGTAAATCCTTAAGGATTTTCTGTGAAAATGCTGAAATTGCTGGGAAAGGTCCCATGGGCCTTGTCAGTCATTTATATTATGGTATTAATGAATTTAGCTGACCTTACCCTGAGAATGGGTTTTTATAGAGAGGAATATAGAATATACAAAAGATAACTAGATAATAGCAATATACTGAGATAACACACTTTAGTACATATAAAGACCTTTCACATGTATCATCACATATGATCCTCTTAGAATGAGCAGGAAATAATAAGGCAAAAAGATGAAACTGGAGAACAAAAGGCTAACTTTGTTCACTTCACAATTTTACCCATAGCTCCCCATCCATCTTCCCCAGCCCATTCATTGCCCGATAGTCTTTCTGTTCCTGACCCTCCTGCTCTTCTACCCTGTGGCCTATGTGCATGATTTTCCTTTCTTCTTCATTCTCAAAGCCACATTCCAGCTCCAATTTTCATTTCTCCATGTCCCCCACCTCATACCTGCATGTTAGTCCCAGGAAAAGTAAATACCCTATAAAAACCTTTCCTAACAATTAGATTCCCTACCTGAAAGATATGGGATTTTTACGAAAAATATTCATAAGCAAAAATAAACCAAAAATTTTAGAATGAGAAATCTATTATTACTAAAGAAATTTCATTAAAAATATAGCATTTTAAATTCATTTTCTGCCATACAAAAAATTTTGGCAACATATCAATAAATGCCAAATTTGAACAATAAAACTAATAAAAACTCCAGGATTTATTATTCAGACAAAATATAAGGTTTCATAGACATTGAATCATTTGCAATCAGCAGTCAACATGTAATATACCTGTGGCTTCCTTCCCCAATCTAAAATGGACCTTACTTATTATCCAGGAACTTGATTAACACAAATCACAATTTTTTAGGAGGCTTTCCTTTTGATAATAAATATTCTAGAGTTAACTGTAGCTTATTGGGTTCAAATAAAATCTTACTTGAAGTGACCACTAATATTTTTCTTTTAAATAAGTCTTGAACAAAGTAATATTAATCTATGTACTAAAACCTGTGTGTCAGTATTTGTGAAGTTGCTGCGTTACCAAAAAAAAAAATCACCCAGGAATATATAAGCAGAAATACTAATTCTATGCTACTCTAAATTTTATCAGGTTTTTGTATATTACCCTACCTATACAGAGAGGGAAAATCATTCTAAATTTATTGAACACATATTTTATGAATACTTACTATGTGCCACACTAAATGCTGAATGCTATGAATAACACAGAAAGGACTGACCAATTGAGTTAAAGAATTGAGACCTGCCCCCAAATGGGTGACTCAGTTGGCTGGAGCATCTCGTACACCAAAAAGGTTGCGGGTTTGATTCCTGGTGGGAGCGCATATGGAAGGCAGCCAATCGATGTTTCTCTCTCACACTGATGCTTCTCTCTCTCCCCTCCCCCTCTCTCTCTCTTCCTCTCTCTCTCTCTTCCTCTCTCTCTCTCTCTCTCTCTCGCTCGCTCGCTCTCTCTCTCTCTCTCCCCTTTCTTCTCTTTCTTCCTCTCTCTCTCCAAAATCAATAGAAACATGTCCTTGGTGAGAACTGAAAAAGGAATTAAAACAATAACTAAGAAGTATTGAATACTTACTAGGTGCTAGTCACTGTTCTAAGAACTTTAAATATTATCCTTAAAACATGCCTATGAGGTTTGAACAAATGAGAAAACTGGCACAGAGAGTCAAAGTAATTTTCCCAAAATCACATAAAATGTGGTCAGCAGAACCCAATTTGAACCCATAACTACAGCTTTAAAAAAAAAAAAAAAGAGGAGGAGGAAGAGGAAAGAGATAAAGAAGGCAACAGTATCCTATATAATAAAAGCCTAATATGCTAAGTGTTGGGTCGTCTGGTCGGCTGTTCAACCAAAGCGTAATATGCTAATGATATGCTAAGGCCACTCAACCACTTGCTATAATGTGCACTGACCACCAGGGGGCAGATGCTCTGACTGGTAGGTTAGCTTGCTGCTGGGGTCCAGCCAATCTGGACTGAGCAAGATGGGCCAAACATGCCCTGGAGCCCTCCTATGGTCCCTCCCTGGCTGGCCAAACTCCCGTGTCCCTCCTTGGCCCCGACCATGCACCAGTGGGGTCCCTCGGCCTGGCCAGCGCCCTCTTGCAATCTGGGACCCCTCAGGAGATGTCAGAGAGCCGGTTTCAGCCTGATCCCGCAGGCCAGGCCAAGGGACCCCACTGGTGCACAAATTCATGTACTAGGCCTCTAGTTTCATATAAAATGACCTAAAGTAAAGTCCAAGAAATCTGTGTGCTCCCAGCACACCCAAAAGAACTACCTTAAAATGGGATGTTAGCAACAATTTTTATTTATCAGAGTTTAAATCATTTCTAAACAGCAAAGTACCTTTAAGGACACTGGCTCTGGTGAGAGCACCTCCAAAGAAGTATTTGAACACCTGCTCTCAGGACGTGTTCTTGAATTGGAGGCTGGTTTTGAAATCCCATCTAAGTTCCCCTTTATAATATCCATTGATATCCTGAAACAAAAATTTTAAAGCAAGTTATGATGTGTAGTGTTAATATGCAATTCATGGCTTTGTTATAAGAATTATGTTGCTACCAAAGTCACACTACCCTAATTTCATGAAAGATGTCTGTGTCTGTGGATCATTAGATTTTATTTCACTGTAGGTGGAAAACGCTGCCTCAGATGTTAGATTCTGAAAGTGGCTAAAAAAGAATGCAGAGGTGAATGCCATCTTGATGGCTTCCTGTACTCTGAGAGATAATTACTGTGTCCTTGAACTGAGAATACACTCATGAAGCACCACACCTCTCAGCCAAGAGTCATGCTTTGTCGTAATGATTGGCTAAGGCCTCTACTTTCTTCTGGTTTTGCCTGCCTTATCCCAGTCTTCCCTCTCAGCCTTATCTTCCCTCTCAGCTCTGATTTCTCCTCTCCTCCTTGGTGCTGTATTTTCATGGAGTACCTACCTCCAGGTCACTGCTCTTTATCTATCAACCCTCCCCTTCTAAAACCCATGACACTACTTCTGCCCTCTGAGTCAACAGAGAACAAAACCTACTTCTTCAAGTAGGGGGACAAACTTTCATTATCTGGCTATACATCACCAGTCTCTTGAACTATTTTTCTTGTGTCACCACCCACAGGCCTCTCACCACTCTGGCTGCTCTCTTCCCAGTGCTGCTTTCTGAAGCAGGAACTATGAGGCAGGGTGGTTTAAACGAGTGGGAGGACTCGGGTACTGCTTGCACACTGACCCTGTGCCGTTATTCAGGACCAGCCCAGATTTGGTCAGGAATGTGAGGATGTCATGCATACGGAATAAAATGAAAGGAATAGGGAGAGTTCCAGTTTTGCCTTCTCCATACTTAGCTTTATATGTGAATTGAAATCTTCCAACAAATCCTTTCCTAAATTCCTATCAATTATGAATTAAACCACTTCTCTCATAAAAGAATGAAGAAAAGCAATTGCATCTGGCTCAGCAAGTGTTAACAAAGTCCTTTCCTTGTCCTACAAAATGACTCGTCATTCTCTGTTGTTTAAACAGCACAGGCAGAGTCCAGGGAAGTTCTGGACACAGGCAGAAGCACAAACATAAACAACCTGATGCTTCTCCAAGGCACACAGAGGGATAACATGATTTAGCCCCCAACCATTCAGTGTGCCAAAGCTGGTGCTTAAGGAACCAGTAGGTCAAGTCTTTCCATCTCAGCAAATGAAAAGGGTATTGGTCTCAATGTTATTCAACTCTGCAAAAGGGTTTTGGCTCGCTCAGGAAGGCACTGACATTATTATTGTGGGATGACGGATTACCCTGGCCAGTCATGTCACAATCAAAAAGCATAAGGCACTGGAAGGTCAAATGTCTTGTAAATGCCCTAAGCAGCTTGTCAGGGAGACTTATGGCAGCTTATAGAAGGAGCAGTGAGATGGAAGCATGTGCAGAGCTAGAATAATACATGTCAGTGAAGGGTGAGGCCCAGGGAGCCGTCAGTGACATGGATCAGTTATAAAACTCCAGAAATCTTTCAATTTGCTTTAGAAATAGGTCTGTTCTATTATTTTTGCTCCTGAAAATAATAAATTATATAAAGTACACTTCCCAGGGTGAGTGGGAATGTAACTGGCAATCTTTGAATTTGGCCATATAGAAAAAAAGTATGGACAAAGGGCATTGAATTAGGATCTCACAGATGTATTTGAGTGTTTGAGAATAAACCTCAATAGCTACATAGAAATTCCACAAGAAAAATAAAGCACTGTACAAAAAAGAAAGCAATTAAATGACAAAATTGGGGAGTAACTGGAACTTTCATATTTGATTGTGAGAATTCAAAACAGGACAACCATGTTATAGAACTGCTTGGCATTTTCTTATAACGCTAAACATAGGCTTACCATATGATTCCACAATCTCATTTCTAGATGTTTACCCAAGAAATATGTTTCACACACAAAAATGTACATGAATGTTTATAACAGCTTCATTAATTGCCCAAACTGGAAACAATCCAAATGTTGCTCAACTGCCCTAGCCGGTTACTCAGTGGTTAGAGCGTTGGCCAGAGGACTGAAGGGTCTCAGGTTCGATTCCAGTCAAAGGCACGTACCCCAGCTGCAGGGTTGCAGGCTCAGGCCTGGCCCAGGCTGGGGACATATGCGGATGTAACTTTCTCACAAAGATGTTTCTCTCTCTGTGTGTCTTCCCACTCCCTTCTTCTCTAAAAATCAATGGAAAAAATATCCTCCGATGAGGATTAACAAATGTCACTCAATGAGGGAACAGATAAGCAAACTGTGGTACATCCATCCAAATGAATACTACCCAACAATATCAGGGGACAAACAACTGATACAAAACATGGAGGAATTTCAGCTGCATTGCATTAAATTGAAAGAAGCCAGGTTCAAGAGACTCCATAATGTTTGCCCAATTATAGGACCTTCTGGAATACACAAAACTTTAGGGGAAATGGTTGCCAGGCCTGGGAAGGGGAAGGTTTAACTACCAAAGGTACCAGGGGACTTGGGGGGAAATTGTTCTGTATCTTGATTGTTGTGGCAATTGTGTTTGTCAAACCTCATTGGACTGCACATTAAAAGGGTGATTTTTATCGTATATAAAGTATACCTCAATTTTAAGTTAACCTCTTACAAATTTTTGTCTTGTTATATTTATATATCCCGAAGATCAATGAGAATTGCTTAGTCAAAGAACATTTGCGTTTCAAATTTTGGTAGTCGGCCAAATTGTTCTCCAAAAACACTGTACCAAACCACTACTGCCACCAAGTTATGATGAGATGGAAGTCTGTTTCCCCACATCGGACTGGGGTCAATGGTTAACGTCAAAGCTTTTCCATCTTTGTCAATCTGTAAGTGCCCAAAGATATGTGGAGTTTGACTGACTTTGCTTGAATTACGAGAGAGGTTGAGCCTCTAGTTAAATGTTCGCTGGCCACCTTTTTTTATTTTTCCGTTGAAATGCCGATTTGCATTCTTGGTCACTTATGGTCTATTTTAAGTGGCTGATGATTGATTTTAATATAAATTCTAGGCTGTTGGTCAGACTCCCAGGCACGCCCTCCCCGCCTCCGCCCTCCCCCAGGCCCGGCCCCTCTCAAGCTCCGCGTGGGCTGGTGGCGGGGCGACCGAGCCGGCTCCTCACCTGCCCGAGGAGACTCTGGGAACTAGTCGCTCAGAGGCACGCCACGGACGCTCGCAGCGTCACCCACTGTCCCCCCAAAACAAGGAGGTCCTTCCTGTCACCACAGTTCACTACTCTGAAGCTGAGAGGTGTGGCGGGTCCAAAGCCCTCCTGCTTCAGAGAACGCTGTTCCCCTGGCAACCGAGTCACGCCGCGCCCAGTCTCGCGATAACAGGAAAGGGCCGTACCACCCAGCCTTGAGACGTGGGGGCGGGACAGCGAGGAGCTGGGCAGCTCCATTGGCTCGTTCGTGTTTCCGGAGCACAGCGTGGGTGGGGAATGGTTTGTCCGTATTGAGGCTGCACTCGGAACGGGGATATCTGGGGGCTAGTATGGCTCCGGCCCTGGCTAGCCATATGGTGCCGGCCCTGCAGGTCCGTCACCCTCCCTGAGCTCGTTGCCTCCTCTGTAAAATGGGGATAACTCCAAAAGATCATGTGTGTGAAGTTCTTGGTAAAGTTTGGGTGCCGTATAAATGAAACATTAGTAATTGCACAAATAGGGCTACAGCCCAAAAAGGGTAAAAGTGATATTTGTGGTTTCTGTCATTGTCAGTGCATGAAGATTCTTTCGTTTAGTCCACAAACTGATTTTCTTCATCCCCGGTACCATGAAATACCTGCTTTTTTCCCAGTCTGAGCAGCACTTTACAGTTTACAAGGGATTTTCACATACTTGGCCCCGTTGTTTTAGGTGGGTAGGATGTGGATTCTTCAAGTGGTTTTCAGCAGAGTAAATAGACAAAGGTTAAGTGAGTTCGTCAAAAACCACAACTACGTTCGAGGGCAGTGCTGGCTGTAAATGCCGCCCATGTGCTGCTAACCCTGCATTTCTACCGCCAGCCCAGGCTGCTCCCCTGAACTCCACGCTGTTGTATCTGACTGTGACCTGGCAACTTAGACATCTCCACTTAGGTGTCAGAAGCATCTCAAACTTCACATCAAAATCAGTCTTCACATCCCCTCCACCACCACCACCACCACCCCCCTCTTAATCCATCTCCGTAAATGGTAACTCTGTCCTGCCAGACTCAGACCAAGAACCTTGACGTCATCCTCAATTTCTTTTCCTCTCACATTCTACAATCAAGTTATCGACCTGTCATCTCTACACTCAATATATATCCAGAATCCAACCACTTCTCGCTGCCTTCCGTGCTCCAGTGAGGTACATCCGGCCACCGTCTCTCATTCAGAGTAGTTAACTGTGGTGACAGGAAGGACCTTCTTGTTTTTTGGGGGGGGGGGGGGGGGGGGGGG
>NW_005354718.1:849009-871130 GCF_000412655.1 Myotis brandtii
GGGTGTGTGAATGTGGGGGCAGGGAGGGTCTTTTTTTTTTTTTTGTGGGGGGGGGGGCAGTGGGTGACGCTGTGAGATTTTTGCAATAAACTTTTCCTGTTGCCTCCCTTGACTCTCCTGCTTTCAAACAGCAGCCTGAATAATGCGTTTTTTAAACCTAAATCAAATCATGTCACTCTCTGCTCAGGCCTTTCTAGGGCTCCCCGTTTCTCAGTCTTTACAATGCCCAGCAGTCCTGAATGACCAGGCCCTCTGTTCTCTCTCAGACCTCCGTTTCTACCACCCTT
The DNA here is from genome assembly GCF_000412655.1 of Myotis brandtii. Taxonomy (NCBI): domain Eukaryota; kingdom Metazoa; phylum Chordata; class Mammalia; order Chiroptera; family Vespertilionidae; genus Myotis; species Myotis brandtii. The sequence goes on from NW_005354718.1 coordinate 849,297, forward strand.
TCCTGGCACACTTTGGTTCAGCCTCACTGTCCTCCTGGTTAGTGTTTCTATACAGCGTTTCTCAGGAAATTTATGTTTTTCCAAATTAAAAAAAAAAAGATCAGCTGAGAAATCAGGAAAACTGGAGAAAGTATTCTAATTCTCCGATAAGAATTAAACTTTAGCAATCAGCACAGAGATGTTACTGAGGAAATCCACTGACATTGAGTTGAAAGCGAGAGCAGGAAAGGCTGATACTCTGAGTCAGAAGTTGAGGTCAACATTCCAGGATCTGGGACAGCAGCATCTGGGAGAGATGTGGTCACAGTCTGATTGGTCAGTTGTGCTTGGAGTTGTTACAAGGATGTGTTCCTGGCCCTGTCGTTGTATACGTTATAAAAATTCTATGAGTGTGGTTCCAAGAAATAAGTTTTGATTTAAAATAAGTCCTTAAATCAGCAATTTCCAACTCATGATTCTGTGAAAAGCTGTTAGCCTTGCTTGGAGATTTGTATATTACATTATTCAAATGACACCCAAAGATGGTCTCTGTATTCTCCAGTATTTGAATATTTGCTACAAGCGACAATTCTTGTAAATATTTCTAAATTTAAGAGGTCTTACTTTTTAAACAAATGCTTCAGGTAGTCATGATAACAAGAAAAGAGTATGAAGGTGGTTGGAAGTATTTTAGAATAACAAGGGTTGATAACTCCTGGTGAAGCATGGTAGCAACCATACTTCGTGGGAATAGCTGTTTAATATTTTAACCCTGCTGACTTGGATTCTGTCATTATTTGCTTGCTAAAATAATATAAAAGTTATTTTGATTTCTGAATTATATAAATCATCCCATTCGATTGAATACCCTATTGATTGTAATTTGAATACCCCATTGGTTGTGGTCATACTGGTTTTAGAAAACACATTCCTCTGTACCTGGAGGCCAGGACTGCACAATTACTCTAAATTGTCTCAGTGGCTCCAGATAATGTGTTCCTTTTGACTCAGTGGTCCCAAGACCGGAAACTATAATTAATCTTTGTAGATAACTAATCGGCTCAATCTAGCTTTTGTAACAAACTGCTTTTTTGCTAACCAGGTTTCTCATTCCTAATCCCGAGATGTAATCAATACCTTTGTGATTTTTGCCTATATAAATCTGGTGTTGCGGTCATTTAACCACTAAGAGATTTGGAGAGCAAAATGCCCCCTCGTAGTCCCGGCTTCAAAATAAATGTGACTCCTTAAATCGACTTCTTGAGGCGTCCTTGTGTGATTCGCGGGCTATATTACAACACTGGCAATTTTGATTCTTTAATATCTGTTGGGAATTTGGAAACACTACTCCTTGTTGTTCCTCCAATACAAATAACCACCCCCCAACACACACACACACACACACACACACACACACACACACACACACACCAGCCCATTGCTTCCTCTGCCTAGAATACAGTTGAGTTGCCCAGCTATTTATGTGGCTTGCTTTCTCTCTTCACTCAGTGGCTTTTTCAGGAAGGTCTTTACTGATCACCCTATGTAAAGTACTCCCTCCCCATCTCCTCACTCCTTATCCTCTGTTCCCTTGACTCTGTTTTATATTTTTAGATGGAGGAGAAATACCATTGTTTGGATTCTGATACTAAATAGCTAGGTAGCCCAGGAGTCTAGGTGATGGCAATGTTTCTGGCCTGCTGACCAGTCTCAGTAGCTAGAGACCAGATAATCTCCAAATGCATGCATAATTCTAATATTGCAGGAATAAAGACCATTCTTTCCTGTGTGTGTGTGTGTGTGTGTGTGTGTGTGTGTGTGTGTCGACCAATGGTGTTCATCAAGAAAACAACACATCGCCCTGGCCAGTGTGGCTCAGTTGGTTGGAGAGTCATTCTGTACACCAAAAGATTGTGGGTTCAATCCTGGTCAGGGCATAAACCTAGGTTGTGGGTTCGATCCCCAGTCAGGGCTTGTATGGGAGGCAACAGATCGATATATATCTCTCACATCCATGTTTCTCTCTCTCTCTAAAATCAATGGAAGGAAAGAAGGGAGAGAGGTAGGGAGGGACAAAGGGAGGGAGGGAGGGAGGAAGAAAACATGATTTCTTGGGTGTGTGGAGTGGGGAAAAAGCTAACTGAAATCAGGGCTGTGATCAGTGCCCATGATTAACTGGCGTTTTCATTATTTAAAGTGTTGCTTTTAAAATATTTGCAACATAAGATAAAGCAAGTTCAATAAAAACTTAGTCTCATAAAAACTTAGTCTCTTTACTGTCAACTTTCCCAACTAAGTCCCCACTGATTACATTTTGCATAAAACTCGTCTCATCTTGAGTTGTTTTCTGCCATTCTCGCTTTGTTTATTTACCTCCTGCTGCTTCTGTTTTGCAAACTGCTGAGAAGCTGCATGTGCCTTGAGAGCAAACTTTTGTGCTGTTTTCTGAAATATGTGTTCAAAAAACCCAAACATATTCTAGAAGGTATTGTGCCTTCCAAAATAATTCTTAAAGATTTCTTCCAGAGTCAAGTTATTTTAAGCTAAAATTCCCCTGGTCTCATTCCAGGTTGGGGACATATGGCAGTGCTGGTTTCAGAGTTGGGTTTGGTTTTTGTGTTTTGTTTTGTTTTTTTGGTTTGTTTTCAGTCTCTCTCTCCTCCTGACATTCTCCTTCTGAGGGGAGTCAGATTTTGAATGAATGAGAGAGAGCCCACATTGTATTCCATCTGGGCTGCAACTCCCACTCCAGTCTTGTTGCCCCAATTTCCTTTTTCTCAGCATAAGCATCAGCCAAACGCAACAACACACTGGGAGAGGAACCTCATTAAGCCTCGTAGATTCTACAAACCAGATGAAATGGTCATTTCTTTTGAAGGGCAGTTAAAAGTGTATGCTGCTGGACAGTTCCCACCTCCTGTGAGTCTGTGGCTTAGTGTTATTTAAAAATAACATTTACTAAGTGTTTAGGACATGCTTTAGATGCATTATTTCACTTTACTTCGTAACATCTGGTGAGGCGGCACTATTATTATCCAGATTTATAGTTGAGAAGCAGAGCACAGAGGGGTTAAGTAATTTTCCCAAAGTCATTCAGGAACAGACACTGGGATTCCGGAGCAAGTTCCCAAGACTGCTCTCTTCACCTCCTCCCTGAATTCAAGAAGAGAGCTTATTGGCAACCACGAGATGGTGCTGACTATCTGTTAAAAGACAACTGCAGCTGCTCTTTCAGAAACTCACTTTGCTTGGATTTTAGGTGTGATTCAAGAAACTACTGAAATATACTGTATGTTTGAACAGTGCTTGAGTATATTTTTAAGTAGCTATCCAAATAGGAAAAGTGAAAATTAGATCTCAAAAAAAAAAAAAAAACCAGAATGGATTTTTAAAAATATCTTGGTACATATTATGAATATCTAATATCAAATACCATTAGTGACTCGCACAGACTTAAAAAGAAATCCATGTTTTATTTCATTTACCTCTTTTACACCAATTGCACTTCCTCCCGCACCTGCCAATCCTGCTTGGCCTCGATACCATCCATGTAATCAAGACTCATGAACAGGGAAGTAAAGAAAGCCTTAAAGAACAAAAATCACGATCTGGAACAAGTAATCCTATCTTTATTCAAATAAAAACGCACTTTAAATTTAATATGCGCTTAGTACTTTTTTTAGTACATTTTTTAGTACTTAAAATGCTAGGAAATAAATCTGCTAAAAATAGGCTCTCAGGTTTTGTTCCTAAGGATCGTTTCTGGTGTTATTTTAAATGTTTATATTAGTCCCTGGTCCCTGATTTAATAGGTCTGGGGTCTGGCCCAGGAATTTGCATTTTAACAAGTACCTTGATGATTCTGGTGCAGTAGAACCAGGAACAGGCTTTTAAAAACACCGACCTCACATTTGTGCTCTAAAGGGCACACAGAGGTGTCGCTGCTCCGGGAGGCACCGTGGAGACCCCTGGAGCTGTGCAGCACAGGGCCCTGAACGGAGACATCTGTAAATAGTGAGCTAGAAACTGGAAATGCTCTCCCTTCCCATTTTTTAATTCTAAACCTTTCCTTCCTCTTCCTGTCTATTGTGGAGTGCTACATAGAATCAAGTTCCAGTTGGAGGATGCTCCCCCTCCATTTTAAAAATCAGGGGGAAAATCTTGCTACTTCTCAATATTCATTAGTCCAAACACATGATACCTTTTGAATTTTGTAAGTGAAAGGAGTTAGCCCATGCATTGTCGTGTGACCTTGTTTAACTTGTTCAGGTGATGTGAATATCAGTATGGAAAAAACAGGACTGTGCCAGGCAACTATGAGATACATAAAAATCAGCGTGCGCACCCCCACCACCACCACCACCACCACCACCAACACACACACACACACACACACACACACACACACACACACACACACACGCAGTGCAGCTATACGTTTATGTCCCAGGAAGTTAATAAAGGCTTGTTCTTTAAAAGCTAGTTGAAGGAAATAAATGAAAATGAAGATACCGACTAAAATCTGGAGGTTTTGTGCTTGGTGGTGGGTGTGGGCTTTTTTTGTTTTGTTTTGTTTGTCATTTCAGTGCAGCCCTCAAGAGATCAGCTCTGCGAAGCGACTCATTTTTTACCAGAAAGGGAGAAATTTTTCTCCTCTTCTCTCAGAGAATTGCCTCACAGCAACAGACTGCTTAACTCTCTCATTATATTGCCGGCCGCATAGTTGGGTCGCCTGCAGCGATTCTGTACCCGTAAAGTTTCCAGAAGCGTCCCGAGGCTGGCCGCAGTTCCCGTTGCCGATACCGGCTGAGGTTATGGTGTCCTACTCCTGGCACGTGGCCCCTGTCAAAGGGATGCACCAGACTCTGCTGTGCATAATGGCTGAGGACTGTCATGCTTCATGCTTCAACCTACTGGCAAGCTTGTTTTTTATTCCAAACCATAACTTCTGAATCAAGCCTTGGTTTCTGATCGTATGTTTTTTGTTTTAAATTGGTCTCTGGATCTATGTACTAAAATGCAATTTTAGGATCTAAATTATAAAAATCTTGATTATTAAATGAACCTTTATATTTATTTTAACACAAAGTAAATGAAGTTAAAGGCAATTCACGTTATGTCATACATTCAACAATGAAGAATTTAAATTTTTTTTTAAAAAAAAGCAATTCACATTGCATATAAGAAATATATTCAGCCCAGCCAGTGTGGCTGTTGGTTGAGAGTCATCCCATGCACCAGGAGGTTGCCGGTTTGATTCCCAGTCAGGGCTCATGCCCGGGTTGCAGGCTCTATCCCCAGTAGGGGGCGTGCCACAGGCAGCCAATCAATGTTTCTCTCTCATCAATGTTTCTATTTTTCCCTCTCCCTTCCTCTCTCTGAAATCAATAAAAACACATTAAGAAAATCAATGAATTCAAACCAAATTAAGGGTCTTAAGCAGCAATGTAGAGAAATTATTTTTCTCAGAGCTAACATAGAGATAAAGAAATGGGTCAACAACCACAGGGAGTTGTTTGGTCAACAGTCAGGCTACCATCCTGGCATGCTTAGCATCTCACTTCTTACTTATCTTTTTTTCTTATTTCAAATTCAAAGTAATGTTTTTCTCTGAACATATAATGTGTTTATTAGACTAGGAACTAATCATCATTTTGATGACTATTGGCTTTGTTGTTTAAATCTTTTTCTTAATTGATCATCCAAACTTATTTAACAGAGGCGGACTTATTTTTCCCTTCATTTTATCCTAACAGACAAACTAAAATTAATATTCTAATTTGGCTCAAAATTCGTTATGTAACTCATACATTGACACACAAAACCACCTTAAATGATTTATTAAATTTAAATGCATTCCTGGTTTCTCATCTGGTCTCTGCTAAGAGCTGACCTGGCCTGGTGTCTTAACCTTTCTCACTCAGTCTGTTTCTTTGTCTAGTAAAATAAGGGGCTGGCTAAAGGTTTCTATGCCTGCTTTCAGCTCTGAGGCTCTGTGATCATCTGATTTAAGCAGGCAGGGCTTTCTTAGGAAACAACCTGCTCATGTGCCCCAGACTGAACTACAACAATATTCATACCCGCATAAAAGCACCTGTTCAAAGGGCTGGGCTGCAAGAATTGCCTGTTTAGAAACATCTGGGTAATGGTAACAGCCATCTGTCTTGTCCTCTGCAATCTACAAACAAATAATTAAACAAAGCAAAAACACAATAGGTGTGCCCTATTTTTTATAGCATGATGCAATAGAATGAACTGAAAATTGGCTTAGGTTTTATGAGATTTGGGTGTGTATCCCCATCTGTTGTCGATTCTAGGACAAGCCTCTCCATTTACCAGCCCACTTATTACATAATGGGACGGCTACTCCCAAACACTCTTCTTACTTTGTAGAGAAATCAAAATGTTCTTGAGATTCCATATTGAATGTTTCACTGCACTGTTCAATAAAACAAGGACTTTCATTTCAAATAAAACAGCTTTAAGTGAAAAAAAGTGAATTATCAGGCTCAAGTCACATCTGTCATCTATTAAATGTCGTTTATGTTTTGCTAAGATGACTTTGTATTTTTGTGAAAATTGCCAACTATTTTTTGTCAAGAATCTAGAGATCATTACCTTGGCCAAAATTTTGGGAATTTACTATTCAGGTGGCAAACTTGCATTCATTTGTCTACCTTTTATTGGCTATGTACCCGAGTCAAATCCTTCAGTAAGTTGTTTCTGGACAAGTAAGCTTTTCATTCTTTCTCTAACCACGCCTAGTTGCTCAGAGATCTTGACAGGGGCAGAAACTAGATGGTCACATGAATCCCTCCAGCTTTTTACCTCCACTCATTTTAGATTGAAAATGTCAGGAGTATGGGGAATTTCTGAGTGCTAACTATATAATAGCTAGCTATATAATAGTCGTCACAATAACTAGCGGGAAGAAGATTGAAGGCCTTAGGGAAATATTTTTTTATCTTCCCATCTACTATCTACTGAATTATTTAAATTTAATCTAGTCACAATAACTAGTGGGAAGAAGATTGAAGGCCTTAGGGAAATATTTCCCATCTACTATCTACTGAATTATTTAAATTTAATCATGAAAAAGGACATTTAAAAGCACTGGTTTCTGCTCCTCGCATCTTCTTTATGGATTAGGCATTTTTTTAAAACTATATATTCTGGTCCAAGGTCTTGGGGGGAAAAAATCATTTCAACTCCTCCTGGACCTCAACTTCTTCATATTAAATTGCAGAGGTGGTATATGACTAGGCAAAAAATCTCCAAATTCCAAGTGCTATAACTATATGAAGTAAATGATGTTTTATGGAGGAAGAAATTTCCTGGACTTAAAGAAAAAAACAGCCATCTATCAAAATCACTGAGGAAGACACACACTTTCACTTTCCTTCAGCACTTCGTGTCAGCCATTGGTCATTCCGCTCTGTCTCTGTGAGGTTTCTTTTTTCTCCCCTCAGTTGTCCATACGATGGACCCTTCATACTCCACTATAATAGTGTGTATCAAATGCAATAATATTTACTGTTATGAATGAATGAATCTTGTTATTGGTTCATATATTTGCAGGGAAGGGTATCAAGTGACCCTAAGAAAGCATGGGCAATTGAGGAAAGTGATTTGATGGCAATGACTCTTAAATTAAACTAAGGGTAAACTCAGTGCAGAATTAAGAAGCAGAACACGAGGCAGGAGATGATGCCTGTGAGTACTCTCAGCCCAGCTATCTCAATCTTGGCATTCCATTAAGCATTTTTTTAACATTTATTCTGAACTGCCTCTACCAAAAAAAAAAATGGGAAATTATGAAGCAGAAGAAAATTTGGGAAATAACATCGAGAAAAACAGCTGCCAGGCATTAAGGATTTTAATCCATTCCCCAGTACAGTTTAATAATATGTGCCAAGTGGGTATTCAAAAATAGTCATAATAACGATAGATGATAATGATCATCAGTACTTCAGAGGACGCAGTGGAAGAATCGGGCTTTACGGCCTTCTGTACTGTTTTTAGCACTGTCTCCAACGTGCTTCATCTCTTAGGGCTAATGATGTGGCCATCTGTGCTTCTAGTTTCCCCATCTGCAAAACAGAGATCATATCATTTCCTACAGAAAGTCTGTGGGCTGTGCTTTAATATCCTCCAGTGATACATCATATATAAATACAAAGCAGGCAATGAGAAGCCAAATGCTACCAAGGGAAGAAACTTTAAGACAGAGAGTATTATAAATTAAGATCTTCTAAGTAATATTCTAATGGTTTGAAGTCGTTAATGCAAAGCTACTTACATTGCATTCACCTTTTTTTGCAGTCACTTTAGATATTTTTTAAGTAGATGGGAACATAAATAATAAACAAAAAAAACCAAGTCCAGGATATTTTAATTCATTAAAAGCAATGTTTTATACATATTTATCTAAAATATTATATGAATTCTAAGAATTTCTGAAGCAAACTAGCATTATTTACATTAAACTTATAAAAAGTAGTACTAATTCTTAAAAGTGCTTTAAAAAAGAAATACTTCTTAGTTTTTGAGAGGATATGGAGGAAAAACTAGAATTCAGAACAGCCTAAAGTCCCTAGTTCATACAGCCAAACCAAGTGAATTAGCTGAATAAACTGACATCATTTGAGTATATCAGCAAAGAGCCATTGGTTACTCTGACCCTGAATGCCTAAATTGCCTTGTTTTCTCAATTTCCTTTAGATATGCATGTTTCTTGTTTTTTTTTCCTTTGGTTTAGCCTGATGGTGCATTGCAAAATTCAGAAGCTTTTTAAAGTTAATTTGTATTTTTTTCTATAATGTAAATTGTTTTAAAATAGAACAAAGGGGCTTACATAAAATAAACAAAAACAGTCCCAGAGACAAAGACCTACACTCATTTTAGCTCTTTTGGCATTCACACATCTCCACATTCTACTTAATATGTGTAGTCTACTCTTTTGTGTATGATCCATTTGGGATATAATTTGATCACAACCTGTCATGGTAGATGAGGATATTATTCTCTTGCACAATCATTCCCTCAACTGGGTGTGTATGGGGGACAGTTTGGGGGCGGGAGGCAGCAGAGCACATTCTGCTTCTTAATCATATATGTGAGAATTTTAAACACTTGTCCTCAGCCGTGGGATTTCAGCCACAATTCCAGGACATCAGAAAAATCTATTGACCACCATGTTTTACACATAAGACGACCAGTAGAAATTCTGGTTTACATGCTTCCTCATTCACACAGCAGCAGCTGCCGTGTGCACACTGAGCCACCTCACCCCGGGGAGGGGCTGCCAAGAGCTCCAAACTCCCAGAGCTGAGATGGGGCAGCCGTTCCGCTGTCCAGTCAAGTCAAACTTGTGTCTGAGCTCCAGATGTTATTTAGCACACCAAGTGGTTAACTTACGGTTTCTTTTCCATGGATGGGGCCACTTTGATTGTACATCTGCCCTTACTTACTTCGCTTGCCTATTTCACCAATATAGAAAACTGTGCTCACTCATATTCACAACCTGCCTTATAGGTTTACAACGAAGTTGAAGATTCTATTATCATCCCCGCTCCCTTTTTTTTGAAACTGAGAATTACTTGGTTAAGAAATAGTCTAGCTTACATACGTATTTTTTCTTCAGGGATTCAAATAGTCCTTTGGCATTGTGTACTGCCTCAAATAGGTATTTTTTCTTCAGGAATTCAAATAGTCCTTTGGCATTGTGTACTGCCTCAAATTATTATGATGAATATTAATATTGGAGTGACTGGCTTAGTTTAATTTTCTGGAAACCATTCCAATTAAGCCCCCTAACCACTTTTAAAAAAAACATAGTGGATAAGCACTCATATTGATAGATCTTTACTTTGTGCCAGGCATCATGTTAACACAGATCATCCCATTTAATCCTCTCAACTGCCCCATGAGGTATATTCTTGTCTCACTTGGATTCCCCTGAAAACAGAGCTTGAGACAAAGGCTTTATGTGGTAGTGTTTTGGGGAGGTGATCCCTGAGGGCATGAATGAGGCCTAAAGAAACCCAAACAGGAAAGGAAGAGGAAGTCAGTAAGAATTCATTACTGAGACACCACCGTGGGCAGCAGGGACTTAATTCTGCCTGACTGCCTGCGATATGGACAAATGCCTCTCACAATTGTCCAGCAGGACAGGACAGGGACATTTATCCACTGGTTCCCATTGCACACTGATCAGGGGTCACCCAGGAGCAAGGGAGTTCTCACAGGGCAGAAAGCAAAGCAAGGCCACGACTGCTCTCCGGGAAGGGAGTGGATGCAGCCAGCAGTGGCCCACTGAAGGTGGGGCTTGAATCAGAGGTGAAGTATGCGAGCTGGGGCAAAAGACTCTGACACAGTGACTATCGCCCTATTTTACAGAGAGAAAACCAAGACACACTGTGGTTACTTCACCTACTCAGGTCATAAGGCCGGTCAGTGGTAGAGCCAGTCCTCAAACACGGGCCAACTGGCCCCGAAGCCCAGGGGCCTGGCCATGTGCTATCAGCCCCACCAAGCGAGGGAGGAGGAAGGCTGTACCCCAGTCTCCCCTGAAGAGGGAGCAGTCTTTCCACCAATGCAATATGGAGACATGTTCGTGACATTCGTTGCACTTTCTCCTTTGGGAATTCATTTTTAAATTTGCAACAATATGCTACTGCAATGCTGCCATCTGTGTTTATGGGGGAAACAAATACTTTTCCTTTGAGATCATGTAGGAAGCCAGAGGTTCAGATGGTAACTGCCACTTGAGGGAAAAGAAGAAACAAAAAACACATAGCTCATACAATCTTTTTTGAGTTCAGAAACTGCTCTTCAATTTTTTTATTAAAATGTAATGCTTCAGAGAGTATAGAAATACACCCGCCAATGACCTGTTAGAAGTCAACCATTTGCTTCAAACATACAGAAGAAATACCTACCAAATTCTGCCTCATCAGAGTTTATTCAGTTGTACATATATATTATCAGAACGACACCAAAGTGGCTACATTTGACAGATTCTTCTAAAGTAGACACAATTTTTCTGACAGATTAGGTTTCCCCTTGACGAAAGTTGCAACAATTGTGCAGGTTTTGAAAGATAAGCTTGAAGGGCCACATATTAACTATCAGGGCAAGGAGCTGCAGATGGCATGCACACAGGGTCCGGAGGAGGAGGCCCTGGGGAGGGAGTGGCAGTCCCCGAGCACACAACACTTCGAGGAGACAAAACACACAGAGGAAGGGTCAGGGTCACATTCAGGAATTATAAGACATCACACTCAGGAGAGGAGAGGAAAAGGCGACTCCTTACACAGTCTTGTGCTGCCTCCAGGGGACAAGGACCAGTGTGGTTTCAGGAAAGGATGGCCTTTGGGGTGCGGTGAGCAGGCCCACTTTCCTTCAGGCTTTCTCAAGGCACTGGATGGGCTCCCTTGCATACTATTAACAAAAACACAGCGCCCTAGAGAAGAGCGGCTGGCACCTGGTTTGCCCTCAGGAGGAGTAAGGTGTCCTCCACAGTTTGAATCCAGCCTGGTGAAATGCACGGGGGGCCTTGAACTGCCTGGGAGCGCCCCCAGGGTCCAGTCATGAGGACACTGTCTTCCCTCTTCTATCCACTCTGGGAAAGAGGAATTGGAGAGCTCACCTGGGCTACTATATGTTGCCATGGCATTTTACGATTAATTCTTTTTCCCTGTTCTGTTCCTCCTTTGTGTCCAAAATGAAGGGAGAAATCACAGTTGCATAAACGGACTGAAAATGAGACTGGCCCGCCGGTGTCTGGAGCCTTCCTCAGAAGGGGACCATTCTTGTCAGCCTCTCCCACCCTTTTGGGCAGAACCACCTTTCCTAATCAAGCAGTTTAGCTTGATGTGTCCAGGGGACCCAGTATACACTAGCTTTGCCTTTTAAACTCACCTCTGAATTACAAAAGTTTGCATGAGATCATTTTTTTTCAATATACGTTACTTCTAATGACTGCTATGTAGCACCTTTCAGGCAAGATCAAGTGGGAACAGAAAAGACTACAGTGTGTGGACAAGACTACAGTGGCTTTCTTCTCTACCTCGAAGCTTCTCTCTCATTTGTTGAAAATAAATAAATAAATAAATAAATAAATAAATAAATAAAATAAGGGAGGAAAGACATAGTAAAGAGCTTGCAGTGTTTTCCAATCAAAACTGCAGACATGTCTTTCTGAGGCCATAGTGATGCCTGGGAATGTCAGGATAACCAAGGACAGATTGTCTCACTTACCACCAGGCACATCTATTGCCATGTCTGTCAAATGTGGGCAGAAGGGCCATTCCTTATCCACATCCCAGTGGAAAGGATGACGGGCATTGGGAGGAACTGCGAGACATTATGATCGGGCCTTCCAAAGAAAAGGTGTCAAATGCCAAGTCCCTATCTTCCCTGAAGGTACAGATCAATTTTAAATATATTTGACATACTTATGTCCATCAAATAGGCATTTTCTTTGTGCCCACACCACTCCATAGTTATCTTGGGCTTCCCTTGGAGTGGCCCTGCCCCTCTGAGCTCAGGGATGCTTTTTCTCTCCGTGTATTCTCTGCTGGACTCAGAGAACTGAGGATCCCCAGAAAACACACATGGGGTACCCACCCCAAGACCTAGTCCACAATGCCCAACTTTTGTCTCCACAAAGAGGAACACGGACTTACTAAGGACATGAATCACTGAGATAAATATATATATACTCCCTCAATAAAAAGACATTGACTTTATATAGATTTCCCTCTCATTCAAAAGCATCTGGCCCAGCCAGGAAAAGTCAACCCACTCTGGCTGCAATGAGATCGTACAAATCACAGGGCCAGAGTGAAGGGCAGGCCGGAGTAGGGGAGCTCCCTGCTGCTCCCAGGGATTTTCAATCCTTGCTAGGAGTCCACCTTTGGAAAGACGCTCACTTTATTGTTTCTACTCATCTTCCACTCCACCCTGCCTACCTTTGGCATCTTTGTCTGGATCAGCTCTTCTGGGGTGTTACCCAAGGGGGGCAGCAGCCGCTTTTTGCTGTTTCGGGTCTCTGAGAGCCACTGGGGAGGCAACTCAAAAGGACCAAAACCAAATTGCAGGGAATACTTGCCAGGGAATGTCTCAGGTTCCACAGGGGCTGCTGAAGCCACCTGGGATAGAGAGTCCACTGTGCCCAGGGGTGGCACAGGGGGCGCAGACTGTGGCCCCTGCTCTCTCTCCAGGCAGGTGCTAAGTATCTCCTTGGCCTGGAGGTCAGCAGAGCCAGCGTACTTGGCTTCGCTCTCTTCCTCATCCTCCGTGGACTTAAAGATCTGCTGCTGCCCAATGTGGAACATCTCCAGCAGCTGGCTTCCTGAGCGCACACTGGGCTCCAGGCTGACGTCGGCCAGCCCACTCCCTGTACTCACCACGTTACGGCGACTGTACCGGTGGTGTAGCTGTACTAAGGTCCCTACCAAGCACTTGCGGACAGATTTGTTCACAGTAAGAAAGAGCACAGGGTTTGCTAGCAGAGAGACTTTAGGCAGCCAGATGGCAGTGAGCAGCAAGAAGACAGAAGTGTCAGGGATGTTGAGCACAGTCTGGTAGACAATCAGGGTAGCGTACGGCACGCTACACAAGATGAAGACCATCACCATTGACAGCAGGGTGGCGTGCAGCTCGGCCTCCCGCTGGGAGGCGTAGGGGATAGAGATGGTGTTCTGTGGAGTCCGGAGCGCTGCTATGATGACCTTCTTCTTCTGGCTGGCACTCAGGGCCCGTCGAATCAGTATCAAGAAGAGGAAGACCATAGCCACAGGCACAATGACCGTGGTGATGTTATAGACCAGAACGTATACCAGGTGGCCCAAGGAGTTGCTCCAAACTTCGGTGCAGGTGGACATGGCATAGATGTCGGCCACATTGGTCACTGCAAACACTGGAATGCTGGCCACCACTGCATGGGCCCAGATGTACATCACCAGTTCCCGGGACTTGGCATCAGATATTTTTCTCTCCAGAGGATATAGAACGGAGTAGTACCTGCAAAATGCACACATAAAATTCATTTCACAGGAGAAGATACGCTTTAAATCAGGGGAATCTCTATTACCAAAAGTAGGAGAGACAGAAAAAAGGGTCAAGTTCTTCTATTCTGCCTAAGAAAGAGGGAACCACTGGGGAAGTTAGGCAGCCAGACCTTAAATTTTGAGGACTTTGCTGTACAATGCATACTAGCTTTATAATTATTGCCACCAAGATTAAATTCCAAAGAGTGCTCAATATAAAGGATGCCTCCATCTGCCATAAAGACATCTATTTTTCAGTGTAAGGCTAATTTGTAAAAAATTGATATATTAACCTTACAGCTGCTCAGGGCAGGACCCAATATTAAGGATGGACTCTGGCAAAGTCCTTCCACAAAATCAACTGACAAAAATTATGCCTGCTCAATAGCTATTGTCCCCACGATAATCACTTAGTAACTCTAAGAGCAAATAATAGGTCTAAAATGCCTGCATGTTAAAACTTTTTTCCTTCAAGCCTAACTTGATTATTCCATAACCACCTAATCAGAATTCAGAAAGCACCCTGCTTCCATATCAGCAATGATTTGGTAGAACTGAGTAGTTCTACAGACCCTAGAGCCACATCTGTCAGGAAAGGGTTTCCACTAGCCATCAGAATTGTGGTGATTATCAGAGATTAGCTCTGCCCACATCACTGCAGTCAGCTAATGCTGGAGTCAACCTTACAACCCTATTAACATTCATTCATTCGTGAGGCCAACAAAACACGAATGCTTTCCTGTCACAAGAGTTTCTGAGCACCACCTAGGTTTAGGCACTGAGTTACAAAAAGAAGAAAAGATATACAGGATGTTTCTAAAGTTAATGCGGGGGTGGGGGGAGCATTCATTCGTGAGGCCAACAAAACACGAATGCTTTCCTGTCACAAGAGTTTCTGAGCACCACCTAGGTTTAGGCACTGAGTTACAAAAAGAAGAAAAGATATACAGGGATGTTTCTAAAGTTAATGCGGGGGTGGGGGGAGCATGCAAACAATTATAAATGAGGAGGTGATGGCTCTACCAGAGGTATGCACAAAGGAAGTATGGGAAAGGGAGCACCTGGGAAAATGTCAAGAATGCTCCAGCTCAGGGAGATACGATGCAAACACAACATGACCACAGATGATCAGAGATGTATGGAGCACGATGAAATGTGTTCTAGATATCTTTCTGGGAGGGGGGAAAAGGGAGAAAAACACATAAGTTATGCATGCTCTCCATCTTATTTCTCTGAGTACAGATAAAGGTTTCTACCCACGCATGAAAACATGCTCAGGAGTCCCCTGGCTCTGATTCTTATTTGCTAACCGGCAGATAATGAACTCAGGCTTCCAGGCATTTTTGCTTCCATTATGTATTGGGAAATAGGCTGCAACACAGGCTCATTACAAGTAATTTTGTTAGTATATACACCTCTAGAAAATAATGCAGGAAGTGTAGGTGGCCTCCCAATTAACTTGCTGATTCAGTGCCATGAAACAAATATCCGTGAAAGAAGTGAGAGAAAGGATCATTTTCCCTTCACCTTCATGCACACCATACTTAAGCTTACGGGTAATTTGTATCTCTGAATAATAAAATAGGATACTAACAGTCTTAATTTTCTACTAAAAGGACTTATTTACCTTTTAAAAAAGAATGGCAAGTACACAGTAGATTGTCTGATGGAAAGAAAGTAAGGATATTTTATTGTTAGCATATTTTCCTCTCTAAGGTCAAAGGCCCAGAAATAACCTACAGTTATTATTGCATTGATTCTAGGTATAACAGAAAAGTATTCAAAAGAATGTGTTCTGCCCTAGCCGGTTTGCTCAGTGGATAGAGCGTCAGCCTGAGGACTCAAGGGTCCCGGGTTCGATTCCGGTCAATGGCATGTACCTTGGTTGCGGGCACATCCCCAGTGGGGGGTGTGCAGGAGGCAGCTGATCGATGTTTCTCTCTCATCAATGTTTCTAACTCTCTATCCCTCTCCCTTCCTCTCTGTAAAAAATCAATAAAATATATTTTTTAAAAAACAACAATGTGTTCTCACTCTTGTTGAATTCTATTCTTTAAAAAATTTCAGGATTCACAGCAGTATTATTCACAATAGTAAGAAAAAATGGAAACAACCCAAATGTCCACCAACTAATGAACGGATAACAAAAGTGGTACAGCCAAACAAAAGACTATTATCTATATATACAAAAGCCTAAGCGACCGTTAAGGCAGAACGACCAGAATGACTGGTCACTATGATGTGCACTGGCCACCAGGGGGCAGACGCTCAACACAGGAGCTGCCTCCTGGTGGTCAGTGCACTCCCACAGGGGGAGTGCCACTCAGCACTGCTACATCCCCCGAGGGGTCCCGGACTGCGAGAGGGATGTCCGACTGCCGGCTTAGGCCTGATCCCAGTGCTGTTCTCTGTAGAAGGTAGTCAGTCTAAACAACTCAGTGACTCAGGGAAGCGCAGGGAACTTAGGGTGAGCCTGCCACCACACTTGTCTCACCCACTCAGTGGTGTTCACAGGACAGACCGTGGTGGCCCAGCCCATGCATGTGTAGCAGCTGCTGAAGCTCAAGCAGCAAGCTGTGCAGCAGCAGAAGACCATCCAGCCACAAGCCAGCAGTCAGACATCCCCTGAGAGGTCCCAGACGGCGAGAGGTCACAGGCCGTGCTGAGGGACACCCCCACCCCTGCACAAATTTCATGCACCAGGCCTCTAGTTCACTAATAAAAAATAATGAAGAAAGTTGTTAAGACAGTAGATCCTAAGAGTTCTCTTTATAAGGAAAAACAATTGTTCTTTCTTTTATATCTATACTAGAGGCCCAGTGCATGAAATTTGTGCACTGGGGGGGGGGTCTCTGAGCCTGGCCTGTGCCCTCTAGCAATCCAGGACCCCTCAGGGGATATAGCAGTGCACCAAGCAGCAGGCAGCCAGGGAGGAGCCCGAATTGGGACTGGGTGCTGCGTGGCTCGTGCTTACCCCGGCCCACTGCGCCTGCTGCCACAGAGTTGGGAGAGACTCCCACCATGGCAGCTGTGCTCGCCAGCCATGAGCCCAGCTTCTGGCTGAGTGGTGCTCACCCTATGGGAACACACTGACCACCAGGGGGTAGCTCCTGCATTGAGCGTCTGCCCCCTGGTGGTCAGTGCACATCATAGCAACCAGTTGTTCCGCCTTAATGGTCGCTTAGGCTTTTAATATATAGATGAGATGATGGATGTTAACTAAACTTATTGTGGCAATCAGTTCACAATATATTCAAGTCCTCTATGCTGTACACCTTAAACTTACACAGTGCTGTACATCAATCATATCTTAATAAAACTACAAAAGAAAAAGGAATGAAGTACTAATACATGCTACAACATGGATGAACCTTGAAAACATTATGCTGAGCAAAAGAGCCAGACATAAAAGAACACATACTGTATAATCTTACTTACATGAAATGTCCAAAAATAGCAAACATACAAAGACAGAAAGTATATTAGTGGTTGCCTACGTCTGGGGTGGGAATGGAGAGTGAGTGTAATAAGCATGAGGCTTCTTTTCTTTAGGGTGATGAATCTGTTCTAAAGGTCAGCTTTATTGATGGCGGCACAACTCTATAAAGATATTAAAATTCATTGACTTATACACTTAAAATAGGTGAATTTTGTGAAACATAAATTGTTATCTCAATAAAAATGTTGTTTAAAAAACTCTGAGAAAAGTCCACAATGTGGTCTGAAGACTTGAGACCTCACTAAGCAGGTAGTACAAGGGGCAGTTGGAAGGACACCTCCTATATATACAGAGTGGCTCAATGCAAAATTCATGAGGGCTGTAACTGCATCACCAGGATGTCATTGACTTTTCACTGTGATATTCCAGTGCTGTGCAATGGTTCTTTCCAGATCTTCAAAGGTCTGTTGTTGAGCATGGAAGAGACATGCGAAGTTACTGTAGAGCAGTAATGACAAACTGGCATTGCATGGTACACATTTAGCTTGCTGAGGGATTTGAGTGTTCCACATAATATTTTTAATGCAAATTAATTACAAACATTAAAAAATGATAGAAATCTAGATCTCTAAATTTTCTCCTAAGAAAACAGAGTCCTGCCCACTAAATCTAGATAGCCACAAAGCAACTATTAGCTGCATCTGCTAAGTGACTGACCCCAATGAACATGAATGCACACACAACCCCAGCCTGGTCTGTGGCACTTGGATTTATCACCTGCCTTGTCTGATCCTGTGAATGGTGAGTTTCTAGTGAGAAAAATTCCAAAGAGCTAGAGTGGCTCACAGCAAGATCTGATGGTAAAATGATTGCGGACAATAAATCTAAAGAAGAATGTGCCAATTAGAAGCAAAGCCTAGAGAAAGAGAGGCAAATATTGGTGCAACCTATCCAACCACAGGCTACAAATAATTCATTTAATTCTTCTTACTGCTGAGGAAACTGAGGCTCAGAAAGATTAAGCCACTTTGCCCAAAGCCACCCACCAAAAAAAGCATGTACCAGTAGATAGATTTCTGACTCCAGAGTTCCCTCTCTTAAGCCAACAACTTCTCCTCATATGCAGGGCCTTTGTATGACTCTGTCCCTCCATGCAGATGACATTAGGCAGCTAATGAAGTCAAGGTTCCAGGCCTGAGAGGCTGAAAGCGACTCCACATATGGGTTCTGCAATCCATACTCTCAGAGGTTATTAAGATATTAAGTATGTTTTGAATGAACAAAGCATTTAAAAAATTCCAAATTCATCTATAATGTAGTTAAATTTATCATAGGGTATAAAGTCAGAAGAGCCAGCCAACCTTATCCCTTCAGCAACTTTTCCTTTCTGCAAATCTTGAAATCAAAAGTACTCATGGGCACAGAATACTTTCCAATTCTTGTTTTCTTATTTAATTCTATTCGCTGCATTATTATCTCAACTGTCTTCATGATACACTAGCAACAAAGAGAAAAGACAGGAGGCTGTTGATTACTAAGATCTTTAAACTCTGATAAATTTGATCAAATTATGTATGTAGTAGTTAAAATGTAAGATTCATTTCCAAATGAACATCCTCCTAAAGAGGATGAGAAGAGAAAACAACAACCATCATAAAAGGCCTTGGAAATAAATCCTCCAAAGGAATTCTGGTATTATCTGGCCCGGTCCAACTGGACTATCTAATTTTTTGTTAAATAACACTGAATTGTTCTGTTGTTCTTCCAGAAATGCTTTTGTCCTACATCAAAAGCCCTAATTGTGGAGTTATCAATCAGATGAGCCTATCTACTGCAAATTGCAACACAAATACCACCAATTCCAACCAACTTGAAGCTACTCCAGGCTCCAGTAGCGCTGCCCAGCATCATGATGTGACTCCCAATGTCACATCTTTTTTCAATGGTCCTATTTTCCACAGCTGCTGTTAAATCCACCTGTCTTGTGTGAGGTATCTGTTCTGGCAATTCATTCTCTTTCTGTTGATCACAAACTAAAATAGTGAAATAATGACTATTTCCCATTTGCTTCGTGATGCTAATATTTCAATATACTTTCAAAAATTGGGCATTTGGCTACCTGACCTTACCTGTCCAAGGCAATGGCAGGAAAGCTGAGGATAGTCACAGAGCAGAAGACTTTATGCAAAAATTTGACGACCTTGCAGAAGAGCATGGTGTAGATCCACCAGCAACAGTGAGGACTGGTGCTGAGGACGATGTCGAAGGGCACACAGACCAGGCTGGCACAAATCCCCGAGCAGGCCAGGTTTTTAATGAACCTGTTGGTGACAGATTTGAACACGGTTGTGCGGCAAGTTGACCATAACACCATGAAGTTTCCTGGCCAAATATGCAAAATAAATAAATAAATAAAAATAAAATAAATTTTAAATAAAAAGAAAGAAGAAAAAAAGGAAAGAAAACACAGGTTAAAAAAGACTGAAAAACCACATTTCAGAGTTGATTTCAAAGGATTTAACTTAAATACTTGCATATTATATTGTCAATTTATGTGAAATCATTTAAATCATTTACATACATCTCAAAAATTCTGGAAGAATTTCTAGTGGTGAGTTTTGTTACTTAATTTAGACATATCCTGTTGTGGCCCTTAATAGCTCTTATCATAATTATTCATTTGTTTACTAGCATTATGATACTGACTCAGTCTCCTCTAAGTAGTATAAACAGTTTGCTTGGAATTACTTAGTCTCAGGCAGCCTACTCTCACCAAGTTTGCAAATGACTTCCACATCGCCAAACTCTGCAACAGAAATAGGACGCAAACCACAGGTGCAATTTTAAATTTTCTAGTATCCATATTTTTAAAAAATGAAAATCAGGTAAAATTTTAACAGTGTATTTTATTTAACCCAGTATATCCCAAATATTGTCATTTCAACATGTAATCACTACTTTAAAAAATAGTAATGAAATATTTTTCATTCTTGCTTTTGTACTCGGTCTTTGAATCTGGTGTGTATTTCTTTAATTGAAATAGAATTGACAAATACCATTGTATTAGTCTTAGCTGTACATGATGTGCATCTTATAGTACATTTCAACTTGCACTAGTCACATTTCAAGTGCTCAATAGCCACATGCAGCTGGTGGCTCCTATACAGCGCTGTCCTAGACCTTTAACAGAAATGACACATTTGACTAGCTCTCTTTGAGCATTTCCTCTTGTGGCTTCCACGACCTATAGTCTCCTGGTTTTCCTCCTATCTTCCCACCTCTCCCATGTCCTGGCTATTCCTAGTTTTCTTTACCAGGCCCTTATCTACCCTCTCTCCAAAACCTCTTCCTAGATTAGATTACCCATTCAGGGGGCTCTCTATTGAAATGCTGATGACTCCCACAGTCATGTTCTAAACTAGGCCTCTCCTCTCAACTCCAAACTCTTATTTCCAACTACACATCTGATTCCCCACACCTCTCAATCTGTCTCCTCTTGATCAAGAGCCTAGGTGATCTAGGTGCCTTCCTGGCTCACTGGGCACCAATTACTTTGGCCTTGCTTTTTCTTTAATGGGGATCAAGGTTGGTCATGTCTCAGTGCCTTTGCATGTTTTTTTTATACTGCCTCACATGCTCCTCATATGTCTGGCTCCTTCAAATCTAAGTCTTAATGTAATTGCTGTCTCCTCAAAGAGGACCTTCTCTATCTTTTTATTTTAAATACTCACTGCTCCTCCTTCCATTTTATAGTCTATTATAATATCCTGTTGTGGCCTTCATAACTCTAATCATAACTATTAATTTGTTTACTTGTTTCCCCTCCATTTCATGAGGATAAAAACCATGTCAATCTTGGTCATGCTATAACTCTACTGCCCTGCTCAGTATGACACACAACAGGCAGTTGTTAAATGTTTGTTGAATAAATGAATTTGTAAGATAAGGGGATAAGCAGTAATTGAAAGTCCCTGCAGTAAGAAGAACCCTTTTATAATAGGTATATCATGTGAGGGTATTCTAAGTCAGTAGTTCCCAAACTTTACTGGGCCTCAGAATTACTATACCAGACAGTCTGAATCACAGCGAATAGGTACGGAACTGGGAACCTGCATTTGTAACAAGAACTCCAGATACAGTTGGCCCCCAGATTAAAGTTTCAGAAATACCTCTTCCACACAGTTTATACCACCACCACCCGCCACCCCCAAGGCTCACAGGGACCAAGTCTTTAGGTATGCAGGGCAGCCTACTCTACTGGTAGAGCTTTTACCTGGTGAGAGAGCCAGGTCAATTTGGCCAGTCAGTCACGACCCAAGGATACTGCTACCTCCTGTGCATACACTTGGAGAACGCCCTCCA
>NW_005354718.1:872058-872946 GCF_000412655.1 Myotis brandtii
TTTTTTTTTTTTTAGTTTTATTCATTTCAAACGGGCCGGATCCGGCCTGCGGGCCGTAGTTTGCCCACGGCTGGCCTAGGTCATCTAGGTGCCTTCCTGGCTCACTGGGCACCAGTTACTTTGGCCTTGCTTTTTCTTTAATGAGGATCAAGATTGGTCATGTCTCAGTGCCTTTGCACGTTTTTTTATACTGCCTCACATGCTCCGCATATGTCTGGTTCCTTCAAATCTAAGTCTTAATGTAATTGCTGTCTCCTCAAAGAGGACCTTCTCTATCTTTTTATTTTAAATACTCACTGCTCCTCCTTCCATTTTATAGTCTATTATAATATCCTGTTGTGGCCTTCATAACTCTAATCATAACTATTAATTTGTTTACTTGTTTCCCCTCCATTTCATGAGGATAAAAACCATGTCAATCTTGGTCATGCTATAACTCTACTGCCCTGCTCAGTATGACACACAACAGGCAGTTGTTAAATGTTTGTTGAATAAATGAATTTGTAAGATAAGGGGATAAGCAGTAATTGAAAGTCCCTGCAGTAAGAAGAACCCTTTTATAATAGGTATATCATGTGAGGGTATTCTAAGTCAGTAGTTCCCAAACTTTACTGGGCCTCAGAATTACTATTCCTGTTAAAATAAATAAATAAATATTTATAATAAATAAATATAAATAGTCATTCATATGACTAGAGATTTTTTGTTTCATGAGGTGTTTACATCCTTTGTTGTTAAAGCTATTTATTGCCTTTGAAAACAGTTCACCTTCCTTTTTGTAATACTATAGCGTGTGATGCGGTCTTTTTTTTTTTAAATATATTTCTTTATTGATTTCAGAGAGGAAGGGAGAGGGAGACAGAGATAGAAATATCAATGATGAGAGGG
>NW_005354718.1:873344-878020 GCF_000412655.1 Myotis brandtii
GACTCAAGGGTCCCAGGTTCGATTCTGGTCAAGGGCATGTATCTTGGTTGCGGGCACATCCCCAGTAGGGAGTGTGCCGGAGGAAGCTGATCGATGTTTCTCTCTCATCGATGTTTCTAACTCTCTATCCCTCTCCCTTCCTCTCTGTAAAAAATCAATAAAATATATCTTTAAAAAAAAGATATGATTTCTGGCTGCCCCTACACTTAATACCCAAAGTTTCAGCATCCTAATGGAATGGAGTGAACCTGTAAACCTAAGAGTCAAATCCATGTTTTCCTCTGAATGCTTAAATCTGCAGCCCAAGCAAAAGCCTCAAAAGAAACTCCCTTCTTAAGAGAGAGAGAGGGAAGGAAAGAGAAGAAGGGAATAAATAAGAGTAGAGAAGGCAAATGGTGGTTAGAGGGTTACAAAAATCTTACTGTTAATTAAGTTCTGTGAACCTGGGAGTAGGGGGCACCAACATTAAAAGTTGAGTTTCAACGTTCATACTTCCAAAGGAAAGTTTAAATAGTTCTTTAAGAGATTCTATCTTGCCCTAACTGGTTTGGCTCAGCGGATAGAGCGTCGGCCTGCGGACTCAAGGGTCCCAGTGATCGATGTTTCTCTCTCATTGATGTTTCTAACTCTCTATCCCTCTCCCTTCCTCTCTGTAAAAAATCAATAAAATATATCTTAAAAAAAAAAAAGATATGATTTCTGGCTGCCCCCACACTTAATACCCAAAGTTTCAGCATCCTAATGGATGCTTAAATCTGCAGCCCAAGCAAAAGCCTCAAAAGGAACTCCCTTCTTAAGAGAGAGAGAGGGAAGAAAAGAGAAGAAGGGAATAAATAACAGTGTAGAGAAGGCAAATGGTGGTTAGAGGGTTACAAAAATCTTACTGTTAAGTTCTGTGAACCTGGGAGTAGGGGGCACCAACATTAAAAGTTGAGTTTCAACGTTCATACTTCCAAAGGAAAGTTTAAATAGTTCTTTAAGAGATTCTATCTTGCCCTAACTGGTTTGGCTCAGCGGATAGAGCGTCGGCCTGCGGACTCAAGGGTCCCAGGTTCGATTCTGGTCAAGGGCATGTACCTTGGTTGCGGGCACATCCCCGGTAGGAAGTGTGCAGGAAGCAGCTGATCGATGTTTCTCTCTCATCGATCTTTCTAACTCTCTATCCCTCTCCCTTCCTCTATGTAAAAAATCAATAAAATATATTTTTTAAAAAGATTCTATCTTATTCTGATTTTTTTAAATCTATTTTTAATATATGCAGGTAAATTTCTCAACTAGCCAGAGAATCAAGCGCTGGTTAGCTGGTAAGTAGAGCTTTTTTGCCACTGGTATCAGAATTATGGCCATCAACAGGAATGGGGGGCCGGAAACCAGCTTGTAGCCAGAGAGCTGTGCCTAGCAGTTTTCAATACAATTTGCTCTTCCTCTTAGTCTAAACATTTGAGCCTCTTCCTCACTAATAAAGTGTCAATTTGCTGCAACTTGTGATTAGACTAATACCTGCCCAACTGTTTAAGTTGATCACTATTAGCATGAGAAAATTATGTTATTTTAGTTACAATTAATTTGATTCCAGAGGTTTTTCTGAAATGATACAGGAGATTCAAATTAAAGCAAGAACTGAATTAGCAGGAAGAAGCTATGTAGTAAGCTCATTAAAATTCATGGTGAATTTTACATAGTTACTTTGAATGAAAAGCAGCTTATGAAATATATATTCCCAATCTAACCTCTGATGATTTCTCCTTAGAATACTTGTTCCCAATGAATAATTTAGATAAAATATTAACAGGATTCACTTTTGTAATACCTAAGAAAAATTAAGAGACTTCAACAATAGCCTCTTCCCGTCAGCTCCCGGGAGACCACACAAAGGATTTTAGGTGAGTCTACAACAAATGCACGTTATGTTTAGCGACAATGGTATCCCCAAAGACAAAATGTGTAGCACAATCAAGGCAAAAAGATCCCAGTAACCTTAGCCACTGGGGCTTTCTCATGGAAGTCATAAAGCCCCTGAAATTAGCTCAATCTCTCACATCTCCTAACATACCTAGTACACAGCCAGAAACACACAGATGCATAAGGTAAAAAGGAAGAAACACAGAGTCTGAAGTTGCTGACACTCCTTTCTTTGACTAAAACTTTTTCCATAAAAACCAACTAGATTTTCATAGCTTCGCAATATACCTTGCTCTCTGATCTCTCACATTCAGTCTATTAACCTCCCTGACACGTATATTGTTCTCTAAAAAGCTATGGCTTAGGATATTAGCCCCAACGAACTGACAGTGCTGAAACACTTTAATAACCACAGGTTTCATTTCCTCCTCAATAGGTGTTTGGAGAAAGCTTCCAGAGAAAAGGAGGAATTAAGTTATCTAACTCTATCATTAAGCACCCTCCCCTTGGATCCTCATCCAAACAAGCCATTCTTGTCTGAGTGGAGTAGTTCACTGTCCATCTCACTGAGAGGCCCTTCCTGTATTAAACTGCTCATGTAATCTTTGAAGGCAGGGTCCATATTTTCTGCACCATTCATATTGCATTTAGCCCAGAGGGATCATTTCTCCCTTAAAATACTGTAAATTAGGAAGCCTGAGAAGAACCTTATCTGAAAAATTCTGTTGACTGTCACGTGCACCAGTTTTATATCCAGAAGTTGCTTCATGAATACCTAAGTACATGAATAAATAAGAGCTTGAAGCTTGATATTACTTCATAAGAATGATCAGAATTGGTGTTTGTTTTCTTTGTATACGCAATTTTGTAGGTACATCTACTGATGGCAACTGCCTTTGATCAACAAGCTGAATGTTTACTATCTCTCCATTGTCAATACACAGTGTCAGAGCAGCTTGGGAGAGAGACTCAGCAATGATCCATCATGTTATACCATAATTAATCCAGTGAACGTACAGGGAATGCTCATGCACTTTATTATCCTACTCTCTCTGTTCCAGTAACTGTAATTATGCAGTCTAAAAGGGAAAATGATGTTGGAAAAATTTCCAAAGAACACGAGGGTAAGGTAATTGGAGGTCTCAGAAAGGAAAGTGAGCCAAATCCTGCTTTAGTCCATGGGGGACCCAGACCCAGCATAGCTGATGTGAAGTAGAAAAATAAGATTTTGGAAATGGGAGCTCTTATTCCTAATGATCTGGCACAATCTAACAATGACATTAAAAGTTTAAAATTCCATTCCCACTTCTTTGGCGAAACTTGGGCAAAGATGCAAGAGAAAGGGGAGAGCCTGGAGTGTGAGGAGCAAGGAATAGTATTCTAATTCTTTTAATAGATTTCAGACCACTCTCCCACTTCGTGGAGGTCACATCTGCTCTAGAGTATACCGTACTTCCCTGCTTCCTACCCCACTTTCTCCCATCTCTGCAAGTAAAAAAGCCAGCAACAGAAGGTGGCTGTAGAGGAGCTGGCACTAGGAAAGCCGGAGCAGCAGATGGGATAAGAGTTGGGGGCAGCCAAATCTAGGACAGGGCCAAAGACACATGGCCAAGGCAGGGAAAGGGAAGGCTTTGGAAGGAAGTGATGAATCTGAAAGTCACTGCAAAGTTGAGGACAGAACAGAGAGGCATTAAAAAGATGAGTGACTGCACATAGCCCATCAGAGCCAACTGACAACAAGAAAATGGAATAAATGCTCAGACAAAATACCAGCCAAGAACTCCGTAGGAAGGAGGGAGTGGAGTAAAGCAGGCAAAATAAGAGACTGGCACATGTGTAACAAGGAAGGAGCTTGATAACTGGGATAGTCCGGCCCGTAGGCCATATAAGGCCTGTGAAATCATTTGGTCTGGCCCTGCCAAGGCATTAGGGGTGAGTTCATTAAATGTTCAACCAAATACAGCAGGCTAACTTTTAAATCAATAATTTTGTATGGCCCATGAATGATGTTATAAATATCCAGATGGGCCTTGGCGGAAAAAAGATTTCCCTCCCCTGGCCTAGACCCTAAACTTGGAAAATAGTTGCTTATGAGGCAAGAACTAAACCAGCAAGCTGTAATTACGGGCCTTGCAGGTGTAACATGATTTTGGAAGTACCTATAATGAAGTGCATGTATGTGGGTGGGCAGAAACAGTATTTTTCAGAAAGCAAATTCTAACACTTCTTTCTCTTTTTTCCTCTTCTGTCTCCCTCAAGTAGTAACAGGATGGAGAGAGAGAGAAGAGGGCAAATATCAAGAGCAAAATAACATGGAGAATAATTTCAATTCCATTTATCTCCCGTGCCATGTCTCATTTTATATGTACATTTCCCAGTGACATTTAAGGAAACCCAGGCTTTCTGAGCCTGCATCTTCATTAGTCACATTGGTGAAAACTGGACAAAAGGTTCCTTTGCTTTGTGTCATGTTCTAAGGTTCCAGGATTTGTGATTATGGTGACTATAGTGACAGATAAAGAGAGGAGAATTCTAAAGGGTGTCCCAAAATTCACGCAAGAAGTAATTTTGATAGAAAACACAGGTTTATAATTAAAAATTGTAAATTTTTTATTGATTCACAAAGTATACAGTATAGGGTTATGTATGGAATAGGATGTCTGGTAAATGGATTATCATGTCGCCATAGCGAGCACCATTAACTGTTATTGCCTGAGCAGCCGCATTTTCGAAGAAGAATGGTCCGATGATGCCTCCAGCCCAAAATCCGCACC
>NW_005354718.1:878090-892571 GCF_000412655.1 Myotis brandtii
AATTTTGTCGAACCAAGCCATCAGATGAAAATGAGCCTCATCAAAATTCAGCCACATTTATGCAAAACGGTCATGGAAAATTTCAACAAAAGAGTGCATATGTGCCAGCAAAGCTGTGGAGGCCATTTACCCGATATGCTATTCCACACATAACCCTATGCTGTATACTTTGTGAATCAATAAAAAATTTACAATTTTTAATTATAAACCTGTGTTTTCTATCAAAATTACTTCTTGCGTGAATTTTGGGACACCCTTTACTAACATTTCAGCATTTCATGAATAATCAGCTTCCAAATCCTGCATTCTTCCTCTAATATTAGTTGATTTGAGTAACACTGAGTTACTTACCATGCAATTTTCCTGCTGGTTCAAAATAAAATCAGCATGAAATGCTATTAGCTTATTTAAAGCACTAAGATCAGTGAGAAGATGTGACCTCTTATCTTTCCATTAGAAAACAAAAGGTAAGGGGATAATTTTCTATCCTGTGAAATATCAATTTTCCACTTTGTGGGTTTGTAAATTACTGGCTTTCATAGTGTAATCAATGTCACTGATTCAATGTGGATGAAATAAGTAAGATAAAATATAAAATCTGTTCACTTCCGCTAAGCTCCAATTTCAATTAGTCTTGCCGCTGACATTATTCTTATAAAGGTTTAAGCATCCAAATACCATGGCTAACAGTAGAACATTTATTAGCCAACAAATTTTAATATTACCCCAGATAAGAAATAAAAGTGAGCATATATACAATGATCAAGAAAACAGTGACATGCTGCAACATTTAAAATCATCGTTTTTCCAATAAAGAACTCTGTAATTCTTTAATTGAAGTAAAATGGTAAAATTTACAACACCAAATAGACTTTATACACTCATATGGATAGAAGGAACCATAAGAATCATTTATACTTTCTTTGTTTCCAGATAGGACTATGTAAGTTTTATACAGAGAAAATAAATTTTTGCTAATTGTTAAGACTTCTGGGGAAAGCAGTATCCTAAGGCCCTGAGGGTAAGCAGCCTCCAAGATAGATGGCCAATGATCCCAGCCTCCTGGTATTCACATCCCTGTGTAGACCTCTCCCATAATGAACAGGGCTGACATATAAACAATAGGATATATCAGAAATGGCAGTGAGACTTCCAAGGCGACGTCATAAAAGGCATTACCACTTCCATTTTAATCTCTCTTGAATCATTTGTTCTGCAGAAAGCTAGTGGACTACATCTTAAGGAAACTCAAGAAGGCCCATGGAGAAACTGGAGTGATGAGGAACAGAGGCCCTCTTCCAACAGCCCTTTCAAGTGAGCCAACTTGAAAGGAGATTCTCTAGTCCCACTCAAGCTTTCAGGTGACTGCAACTTTATGAGACCCTGAGCCAGAAATACCTATCTAAGCTGCTCCCAAATTCCTGGTGCCCAGAAACTGAGATAATACATGTCTGTTGTTTTATGTTGCTATGTGTTCAGGTCTGCCATTTAGACGCTCTGCATAGACTAAAATTTACCTGGCAAGGCTGCTGTATTAAATGAAGTAACATAAAAAGTGCCAAACACTGCCTCATCCATAGTGTTAAATAACTGTAATATTATGTATCATTAAGTATTTTTAAACTATTTTTACTGATCATCATGCAACTATAAATTAGAGAGACTTATTTCTAGAAGTCACAAAAGGTTTCACAATACTCACTGAGCAACTACAAAATAATGTTTCTTCAGAGTGTTAGACTTACTTATCCTTCCTTTACAAAATACAAAATAAAAACCCTTTAAGCTTGTCTCTTGGATGCAGTCCTATTAACTCCTGAGAGCAAATCTGTTTACTCTTTCTCTGACTTTCTCAGAAG
Source organism: Myotis brandtii (assembly GCF_000412655.1). Classification (NCBI taxonomy): domain Eukaryota; kingdom Metazoa; phylum Chordata; class Mammalia; order Chiroptera; family Vespertilionidae; genus Myotis; species Myotis brandtii. The sequence goes on from NW_005354718.1 coordinate 879,950, forward strand.
TATAGTGAACCCCAAACAACTAATAGTCCTTTAAAAATGTTTATCAGCTTGACTTCTTTGCATCAGCAATAAAATTAATGAAATCAGAAAATATAGCTACTCGACTGGCAAAATGTGGGTTGCCCTCATTTGCCCTGATAAGTGGCTATTTGAAGGAACATAACAGACGGAGTCAAGGCACATCAGTTCGTAACCCTGGAGATCAGAGATGTGGGATGGCAGTGAGGGCCTGATGGTAGCAGCATCCACATTTACCTTATGAGATGACCTTAACCAGATCAAGGCCTTGGTTTTTTTCCCATTTTGGACATTAGGAACTTACATAACACTTATGTCCAGAGTACACTCTCCTGGTTCTCCTGCTACTAATTTGGCTACTTCTCAGCATCTTCTGCTGGCTTCTCCTCTTATATCAGGGCTCAACCTCAGTCCTTCTCATGTTATCTTCCCCTATACTCCCCAGACTATGTATGACCTTTCCCAAATTTTAATGGCTTCCATGTTTATTGCATCACCTCACCTCTTATCTGATCCCTAGACCCAGATATCCATATACCAACCAGATACCCATATGCCTACCCAACATTTCCACCTAGGACTCTCACAAGTATTGCAAACTTAATATGTCAAAAACTAAACTGCTGACCTTCTTTCCCAATCTCCCCTGACCTCCAGTATTATCTGTCTCAGAAAAATGCTTATTTTTAAAGCGCTTAGGAACATCAGTCCCCTTCTTGAAAAATTCTGTTGCTTTCCCATTGTTCATTAAGACAAAGACAAAAGTCCAGCCTGCCGCAATCACTGGTTCATGTGAGAATTAGAAAAGCTTCCCCTTCGCTACCATCTGTTCTTTAATCATAATGAATATTTGGCTTTGAATATGAACAGTGTCACCTAGAGCGAATAGTGTAGCAGCCCCTATGGACCTTCTCTTGAAGCCCCAAAATTTCAAAGCTCTCTTGCCCTCATGTGACTGTTCCTTCTGGCTTCCACCCCATCCTCTCTAAGTTTACCTCATTCTTCAGGTCTTCTTCAAAAGAAACCTTCCTTGACCACTACCACTTTCAATCCAAAGCAGGCCCTCCGGATATTTATCATGCTGATTACTTCCTGTTTGCAGTACTTACAATAATGGGAATTAGTTAATCATCTGTGCCAATCTCCACTAATTCATAAGCATTAGGAGGGCAGGGACTTCATCTAATATTTCTACCACTACAGCCCGAATGCTACCCATATGCCTACCCAACATTTCCACCTAGGACTCTCACAAGCATTGCAAACTTAATATGTCAAAAACTAAACTGCTAACCTTCTTTCCCAATCTCCCCTGACCTCCAGTATTACCTGTCTCAGAAAAATGCTTATTTTTAAAGCACTTAGGAACATCAGTCCCCTTCTTGAAAACTTCTGTTGCTTTCCCACTGTTCATTAAGACAAAGCCAAAAGTCCAGCCTGCCCCAATCACTGGTTCATGTGAGAATTAGAAAAGCTTCCCCTTCGCTACTATCTGTTCTTTAATCATAATGAATATTTGACTTTGAATATGAACAGTGTCACCTAGAGCGAATAGTGTAGCAGCCCCTATGGACCTTCTCTTGAAGCCCCAAAATTTCAAAGCTCTCTTGCCCTCATGTGACTGTTCCTTCTGGCTTCCACCCCATCCTCTCTAAGTTTACCTCATTCTTCAGGTCTTCTTCAAAAGAAACCTTCCTTGACCACTACCACTTTCAATCCAAAGCAGGCCCTCTGGATATTTATCATGCTGATTACTTCCTGTTTGCAGTACTTACAATAATGGGAATTAGTTAATCATCTGTGCCAATCTCCACTAATTCATAAGCATTAGGAGGGCAGGGACTTCATCTAATATTTCTACCACTACAGCCCGAATGCCTAGAGCAGTACGTGGTAATCAGGAATGCTAAATATATATTTTTGACCATAAATAAATAAATAAATGAAAAAAAAATGAATGCACACAGGAGGAGCATATCCCGTGAGCTCTCTGCATACTCGTTGTACAGGATCCTATTTGGACCCCAAGTTTGAGGGGAACCCGGAAGTAAGATTCTGGCTACATATCACAGCTCTTCATTTCCTTGAAAATAGTTTTGGTTTATTTCTGAGTTGTTTTTTAAACACATGCTCACTGTTATAAATTCAAATGGCTCAGAAAAGTCTGGAAAGAAAGAAAAATCACCTGAAATCAAATCACCTTAAGATAAACATGATTAACATCCTGATCACCATCTTTTAAAACATCTCTTTCTGCATAGAAACATAACAATATGTAAATGATATGTCATTTGCACATGTTTTTGCTGGACACTAACTTCTTAAGTAACTGATATGAACACACCTTTCTCCATTTTCATTATTTAATGATACATAAACATATACACTGTATTTACTGACATATATGGTGGTTTGTTATTATTTCTTTTGTACACATAAAATTTTATTTTATATATGTACAATACATAGTGGGAAAATCCATGATGTGAATATATCAGTTTATCCAGTCTTTGTCCTCCAAATGGGCATTTGCTTTATGAGGTTTTGCCATTATAAACAACACTGTGATAAATATTGTTGTACATATATGCTTATTTTCTGGTGTTTCTATTTCTGTGATATTGATTTCTCATTTCCTTCAGCAGGCATACCTTGTTTCATTGTGCTTCATTTTATTGTGCTTAATAAATGTTGCATTCTGTTTTGTTTTGTTTTACAAACTGAAGGCAAGACCCTCTACCAACAAAAAGATTACGACTTGCTTCACTGCAATACTCACTTTATTGCAATGTTCTGGATCCAAACTCACAGTATCTCTGAGGTATGCCTCTAGAACAGCGGTTCTCAACCTGTGGGTCGAGAACCCTTTGGGGGTCGAACAACCCTTTCACAGGGGTCGCCTAAGACCATCGGAAAACACATATATAATTACATATTGTTTTTGTGATTAATCACTATGCTTTAATTATGTTCAATTTGTAACAATGAAAATACATCCTGCATATCAGATATTTACATTACGATTCATAACAGTAGCAAAATTACAGTTATGAAGTAGCAACGAAAATAATTTTATGGTTGGGGGTACCACAACATGAGGGACTGTATTAAAGGGTCGCGGCATTAGGAAGGTTGAGAACCACTGCTCTAGAACCTTTTCCTCCAAAATACCTGCCTGCAGCAGATGCTATCACTTCTCACTGATTTTTGCCAATCAATGGGTGAGAGGTTATATGAAGACCCAGAAGGAGCAGTCTCTGTACCCAGTGCTTCATACAAAAGGCATCATTTGCAGGGCACCATTTTCAGAATGGATTTCTGTAACATTTCTGAAAAGTAATCCAGCTGATTTGGTGTTGAATGCTGCTCTAGTCATAAACTCTGTAATTACTTGAGTCAGGCAGACTCTCGTACATCAGTGCTATTTCCCAGATTACATTCACTGCCTTATGGAGAAAAACACCCCCAATAGAGTATTAGCATGTATTGCACTGGGGTGCCTGCTTCATAGCATGCTGGATGAGAAGGAAGAGAGAAAAAGAAAGAAACCTTATGCCTCAGAGGAAAGCTACAATACACAACAAAGTCCCCAGGATTATAGCACAGCTCTGGCCTAAGAGACATCCAATCTGAGTGAGACAGAGCAGAGCAGAGCAGGGAATCAAGGGTGCCGACTAGAAGGAGAGGTAGAAAGTCACATTTATTTATTGTTTATTTATGAAAATCTGCATGCTGCCAGGTTGATGTGGCTCAGTGGTTGAGCACTGACCTATGAACCAGGAAGTCACGGTTCAATTCCTGGTCAGAGCACATGCCCGGGTTGCAGCTTGGTCCCCAGTAAGGGGCGTGCAGGAGGCAGTCAATCAATGATTCTCTCTCATCATTGATGTTTCTCTCTCTCTCTCTCTCTCTCTCTCTCTCTCCAAATCAATAAAAATATATTTTTTTAAAAAACAAGAAAATCTGCATGTCTATTTTATTTCCATTAGAAAAATATTAGCTGTATAAAATTTTGGTCCACTTCTTCTTTACCTCTACCATTCAAACTTAAATTCTTAATTTTACTCAAATAAAAGCAGAATCATATATCTGACATGATAATTAAATATTTCACATCATTAAATTAATAGGATTTCAATGAATTAGGTGTACTTTTTTTATTTTTCAGGAATAGTAACTCATCTTCCCTACATGTTATTTCCCTTTAGTTTTACTTTTTGAAGAACCATGTAATGCATATCTCTTTTCTCATATCTAGTAATATGAGTGATACATAAGTGAAATTTATAACATCAGTAACTGGATTCATCATCTACTCTTCAATTCACGTCCGTTCCCCTTACTATATGGTATTTTCCATAATACTTCAGATATTTTAGTCAGCTTATACTTTTCAACATCAGTTGTAAAAATTAAGATGTTAAATTAAAAACATTATTAAATTGCAAATTAAATAACACCAGGACCCCTAGGGTGATGCTGTTGTGAGAGGGCCTTGGATCGCTCCTGTTTCAACCTCAGCACCGCCTCCTTTGAGCAAAGCAGCAACCTGGTAAGCAGCTCTCATAGGAAAACTCCTCTTGAAATACTATTTGTAGATTTCATAACTTCGACAGTACCGAAGTTACGTCAGCCAGCAAAACAGTTGTTTTTACCACATAGTAAAGTCACAGCCTGCAGCTTTTAGAATTTCATCCATTTTGTAAGAGCTTATTTAGCTTCCTCCGCCACCCCTCCTGGCACAAGCTGTCTACTTGAAGGGTCCATGCCTAGCTGTCCCGACTGTAGAGTCTAATGCAGTGATGGAGAACCTTTTGAACTCGGCGTGTCAGCATTTTGAAAAACCCTAATTTAACTCTAGTGCTGTGTCACATATAGAAATTTTTTGATATTTGCAACCATAGTAAAACAAAGACTTATATTTTTGATATTTATTTTATATATTTAAATGCCATTTAACAAAGAAAAATCAACCAAAAAATGAGTTCGCGTGTCACCTCTGACACGCGTGTCATAGATTCGCCATCACTGGTCTAATGGCCCCTGGGGCCTTCGCGATGCTGATCACCTTTCTGATCAAGAGCAACATGGCTGACTAATCCTTTTCTCTTAAAGCCCCTCTGAACAAAGAATCCCATACACTGTACCCACTCACATCTCACCTGGAAAGTCACTTTTAGAAAAATTCATTCACTATGCAGCAAAGGACATTGAGAGGGGGTACACTATTAAAAAAAGGGCTGAGAGGTTTCCATAGCTGAAGTAAATAGGGTTGAGGGGTGCTTAAGAGCCAGGAAAACCTTAGGAAAGGGAGACACCACGGGAAGATGGACGTAGTTTTAGAAGGAAGGGTGTAAGGAAGGTTTGGAAGCTGCTCGCTCTGGGGAGTCCTTACCACTCCACTCCACTCACTCTATGTGCTCCTCTCTCTAAACCCAAAATGCTAGCCACTGGAAGGTCCTCTGTTCCTGCAGGGAGCTCCCATAGGTCCTGCAGAGAGCACAGCAGAGCAAGGCACACGCTTACAGGGTGACCACTGCAGAGCTGGGTGAAGCCAGAACACCCACAGCATCTGTACCCTTACATTATCTACTCATTCCTCCTCACTCCTGTAACCTTTCCAGTGGCATTTACATGATATCCATCGTTTTTGATAGTTTTAAATTCATACAGTGCACATCAGCTCCTATGACTAAAATCCATTGTACTCACTGAAGCTGTTTCTTCAGCTCTTACCTGGAGAAAATAGCCATGGAGGCCTGAGAGCAGCTGCAAAGGTGCCATTAGGACCAGCCTCTAAGAAAGAACCCTTGAAGCATGGTAGCAATCACCTCAGGTAAAAACGGCTGTTTAATTTTTAACCCTGCTGTTCTGGCTTCTGTACTTATTTGCTTGCTAAAATAATAGAGAAGTTATTTTGATTTTCTGAACTTATATAAGTCATCCCATTCGATTGAATACCCCATTGATTATGGTTTTACTGCTCTTTCAAAACACATTCCTCTGCACCTGGAGACCAGGACACACAATTGCTTCAGTGGCTCCAGAAAATGTGTTTCTGTTGACTCAGTGGTCCCAAAACCTGAAACTATAATTAATCTTTGTAGATAACTAACTTGCTCAATTTAGCTTCTGTAACAAACTGCTTTTGCAAACCAGGGTCCTCATTCCAAACCTAGAGATGTAATCAATACTTTTGTGATATTTGCCTATATAAGTCTGATGTTACGGGCATTCGGCACTGTGAGATTTGGAGCCGCATCTCTCTCGCAGTCGCCGGCTTCATTGATTAAATGACTCATTGATTTGATTTTGCGTCCTGTGTGTTACTCACGGGGTACATTATAACACCCTCACCACTGACAGGGGCATCCTAAGGGAATGGCATAAATGCAAATTAAAATAATCACAACTGCGAACAGTCTGTGGCAGAAATAAAATGTATAAAATCCAGTATTAAAGGGTATGAAGATATAAACATCTTTACATGTTTTTGGTGGACAAGTAAATAGCTATATATCTGGAAAGTAACTTGGCGGTGTCTATTAAATGCATGTACCTTGAGTAATCCTACTTTTATGAAACTATCCTACAAACAAAAGAATCAATAGATAAGATTGTATGTTCAGATATGTTTGCTGAAGGACTGCTGACAGTGACCCCAAATTGAAAACAGGCTGAATGTTTATCATTAGGATAAATTGTGGGGTGTTCCTATACAACACAGAGAAATATGTGGAAAGATACGTCCCAGGCTGTCAATATTGAGTACCTCAAGTAAAGCAGAATTGGGGGATGGCACAATAAATGTGTGTAACTTAATTTGTTTTTAAACTAAAGAAGTGAAAGGGAAAATGTTTACACACACACACACACACACACACACACACACATACACACACACCCCCCTCGATTACTAGCCAGCCTGGTATGATGCTGAAAAATGTCACCTTCAGGGGTTATTTTTTCTATATCCAAAAGTCTATTGTTAAAATACAAATACCCTTAAAGTTGTTTTTTTGGCCCTTAACACCTGGGGGTACAGAAAGGAGATGATGTTTTGATTGCTTTCTAACAGGCTGAGAGGAACCTCCTTAACTAGGACAGGTAGGTGTCTGTGTGGGGAAGATGTGAGAAAGGCCCCGGGCTCCTGGATCCTGGCCTGACTGACATGCATCTTGCATGACACCGACACCTTGTCTGGGAAGGAGAACCGAAAGAGAGGAAAAGGCACTGAATGAAGAGGTGGAGGGGCACAAGCATGTCCTGCTTTCTTTCTTTTTTTAAATATATTTTATTGATTTTTTACAGAGAGGAAGGGAGAGGGATAGAGAGTCAGAAACATTGATGAGAGAGAAACATCGATCAGCTGCCTCCTGCACACAGCCCACTGGGTATGTGCCCGCAACCAAGGTATATGGCCTTGGCCGGAACTGAATCCGGGACCCTTGGGTCTGCAGGCCGACGCTCCATCCACTGAGCCAAACCGGTCAGGGCAGTTCCTGCTTTCTTAAAATGCTATGTGTAAGTTCACACTCTTATCATCTGACTGAGATATGGTGTTCCTGACTCACCATATAATATAGGACCTTGGACCACCTCTATTAGGAGGACCCCAGTCCCATATCCTCTGCCCAAGCGCCTTTGTTCAAGAAAGAAAAATTCAGAGACTTTATGAGAAACTCTACCCAGTGTCTTGAACACAGGGAGATGAAAAGAGACACATTTCTGGGAAGTTGGGGGAAGAAGGAGGTAATCTAAGCTTAGAGGAAAGTATAAAGGAGATCTAATTTAGATGAAGAGGGCACCAGCAGATGTGGAATCAGAGCCTGATGGTTGAAATGGGAGAGGAAATAAATGCGGTGGTCACAGGGGCACCCAGACTTTGAGAGGTGTGAAATGCCCCATTTGAAATTTATTTGGGGGGTGGGGAGAAACACTGATCAATTGCCTACCACACCCGTCCTGACCAGGGTTTGAACCTACAACCTGGGTATTTGCCCTGAGCGGGAATCAAACCCACCACCCTTTGGTGTATGGGATGATGCTCCAACCAACTAAGCCACACTGGCCAGGGTGCCCCATTTGAATTTGAAGAGGGCTAAGCCCTGCAAGTAGGGGACAAAAGCCAGAACGAAATGGCCTCACTAGCATGTACTTATAAGGTAATTTATAATAAATTTTAAGAGTATACTTCTAAATCATTTTTTAATTATCCTTAGTTTGGACCATTGTTAGACTCACATACAGCCTCAATTTAATCCTGAATATTACGAAGCCTATAGTACAGCCACTCCCACCCCATACACCACTGCTACCATGAAAGTTGCTATTAACTGAAACAGGCCCCAGATTAGCCCCAGCTACAGTGAATCAAACAGCCACACCCAGGATCACAATTTCCAAGTCAGCCCACATCTGGAGTTTGAACATACCAGCTGAATGACATATCAATAGCACTCTCTGATAGTGCAAACAATTATTACATAAGCGTAACTCTGCCTGAGGTAGGAAAAAAGCCAAATTCCAAGCTAACATGTCATCTGGATTTATAATGAAATAAATCTCTCTCTACAGTAGATGTTATTTTTAAAATACCAGACATCTGAGGGCAGCGGGTGCGATTAAAGTGTGGGGGTGGGGGAAGATAATGCTGACTTCTACAAAAAATAGCTTAAAGATCTCCTGTGAATTGAGCCCAGTTTGAACACAGAGTAGCAAGTGCTATCTTCTTTTCTATGCCTTTGATGCATTTCCCTCTTTTAATTTTCCCTTCAATTCTAGGGGAAGCTTGTAAAGCTGAAAGCAAACCTGTTAAATAGCTAGGAAGATAGTCTGTCACTTTCCATGGAAGTTTTCTCTCTTTCCACTATAAAAGTAGAAAGAATGGCATCAGTAAGGTGTTGGGAGGATTGCTACTATTGCTCTTTTAAATTTTACCCAAACCTAATGCTACACAATTAGCAAAATAATAATTGACTCTTGAACAATATGGGTTTGAATTGCACTTATATGTGGATTTTTTCTGTAAACACTGTTAATGTATTTTCTCTTATGATTTTAATACCATTTTATATTCTCTAGCCACTTTATTATAAGAATACTAGAGGCCCGGTGCACAAAATTCATGCACGGTGGGGGTGGGGGTGGGTCCCTCTCAGCCCAACCTGCACCCTCTCCAATCCGGGACCCCTCAGGGGATGTCCAACTGCCAGTTTAGGCCGATCTCAGGGATCAGGCCTAAACCAGTAGTCGGACATCCCTCCCACAATCTGGGACCACTGGCTCCTAACTGCTCACCAGCCTGCCTGCCTGATCACCCCTAACTGCCCCCCCTGCCAACCTGATCACCCCTAACTGCCTCTGCCTGCCAGCCTGATCGCCCCTAACTGCCTCCCCCTCACTGCCTCTGCATGCTGGCCTGATCTCCCCTAACTGCCCCCACTGCCGGCCAGCTCACCCCCAACTGCCCCTTCCCTGCTGGCCTAGTCATTCCTAACTGCCCCCCACCCATCAGTCTGGTCACCTCTTACTGCCCCCCCTGCTGGCCTGGCCACCCCTCACAGCCCCCCCTGCCAGCCTGGTCACCCCACGCAACCTGCTGTTCAGTCATTTGGTCATCCTCACTAATCCCCCTGCCGGCCTTGTCGCCCCAGGCAGCCTGCTGGTCATTACTATTACTGTGATGGCATCCTAGACAATTTGCATATTCCCCTATTATTAGTATAGATCATATGTAATGCATTTAATATACAAAAATATGTGCTCACCGACTGTTTATGTTATGGGTAAGGCCTCTAGACAACAGTAGGCTATTAGTAGTTAAGTTTTTGGGAAGTCAAAAGTTATACACAGATTTTCAACAGTGCAGGCAGGGGTCAGCACACCTAACCTCCACATTGTTTAAGGGTCAAATGTATGTAATAAAGCCCCTAGAGTCCCAAATATTTTTTTCATGGCCTTTGCCACAAAAAGTTAAATCAGATGCTGATTTCTCCCAATATCCTCAGGACATCATCTAAATAGTACAGAGCAACAGAATAATGGTCCTCTAATGTCAAGATTCATGAATATTACATGAGTTGCTTATAAAAATGTAGTTTCCTGGTCCCCTCCCCAAGCCTCCTGACTCATAGTGTGTGGAGTTGGGCCTACATATCTGTATTTAATAAGCCCCAAGTGATCTTAAACAAAGTAACTGGGTAACACTGGATTAACCACTAGGAAACACTGCTATAAAATATGTATTTAATCTCAAGCCATATTATATAGCTATCAGTTTGGCTTTTCACTCTGTATCCAAACCACAACTAGATAGCACTCATGGTTCACACTATAGACACAGGCTAGATAAGAAAGCCAATTCTTTCAAATTGTTCCTGGTAACCTAATGGGAGTCCCTATCTCCTCCCCATAACCTCCCTCCTCCACTGAAAAAAAAATACATAAATTGAGAGTTTGAGCAAGAACCTATAGGACACATAAGATCCTGGCCAGGAAGTGCCCATCATTTTCCTTGGCTTGTTGTCTTAAGGAGAACATATGCTAGAACATTGCCTCAACAGTACAAGAAGTTGAAGAATCAAAGTTGGACAGCCCAGCAATTAAGTCAAACCACTTCAACTTCCTCTCAACCTCTTCCATCCCAATCCAGCTGGGAAAAGTGCTGAGATGATTCTGACTCTCCTAGGGAGACCAACCATCCTGGTCTTCCCAGGACTTTCATGACTGAAACTAAGAAAATCCTGAGCAAACTGAGATGGGTTGGTCCCTCTGCTTTCCTCCAATTTTAACCATACCCAGAGCCAGCTCCTCAGCACGTGTGTCACCAGTACCAGGGAAGCAGCTCCCTGGGGATCTCAGACAGAGAGGGAGGCAGGCTTGGATAGGACACCACTCACTGACAGGCCATTTCCAGACCAAGTCCAGGCCCACAAATTCTGGTTCAAAAGTAGAAAAGTTATAGCTCTGAAGTCTAACCAGAGAGCTCAGAGAGATCAAGTAACATGGGTTCCTTGCTCTCAGGTAAGTCTCAATCTGAGGAGTCTGAAGCAGAAAAACCCAGTTGTTAGAAGTAAGAAACTGAGTTTCCCATTCATGGACTCTAAACCTACTTTTCCCACTAGATAAGATCTAGAAGTTAGAGAATAACTAGTAAGTTAACAAATAAAGAGGATAATTTCAGATAGCAATGTCCCTCCCCCTTGGTACGAGAGAAGAAGTGGAAACCTTGGGACCAGGGAACGACACGATGGTGAATTCCCTGGGTTTTCATTTTGCCTCACATATCCCAAACTTAGAACTGAAAAAGTCAGCAACCTGGTAACGCCAATCGGCACAGACAAAAATAAAACAAAACAAAGTGAACAAACAAAAAATCCTGCTTCCTTTTAGCAAAGGAATAGGAAAGGGACAGTCTAACAAGTCAGAAAACGTTTAGACAATTACGAATGACACAGAAAACACTGTGACCCCGCCCATATCCATGTTGAGAAATGTCAAGTGGAGACCCCAGACTCCCAGCCTCACCAGGTTTTAATGGGTCACCCCACTTCCCCCATCAGAATGGTATCAGAAAGGATGAGGTAGACACTCAGGACTTTCCCCACCACCTAGCCATAAGGCCAACACCTCCCATGAGGTACTCGAAGGTCATAAGGGAGTGGTCATGTGGCACTTCTACCCCTCACACCCAGGGAGATGTCAGCAGGGGCCTAGTGGAGAGCCCAGCTATGACCCTACCCAGCTCCCCTGCTGTGTGCTTCAACAGGAGCTGAGTGGGATATCTGGGCCTCTACCCTCACCTGACAGTAACAGAGAGGCACACCCACTTTCCCTGTCACAGAGGTGTCACAAAGCAACAACTACAACAGAAGAGATAAATAAGATCTAGAGTCTCATAATGTAATTCCCAAAATATCCAGGTTTCAACTGAAAATCACTCAATGTACCAAGAACTATGAAAATCTCAAAATTAATGAAAAAAGATAAGAGATGCTAAGACCAAGAATACAGGCATTAGAATTATTTTTTTAAATATATTTTTATTGATTTTTTACAGAGAGGAAGGGAGAGAGATAGAGAGTTAGAAACATCAATGAGAAACATCGATCAGCTGCCTCCTGCACACCTCCTACTGGGGATGTGCCCGCAACCAAGGTACATGCCCTTGACTGGAATCGAACCTGGTACCTGTCAGTCCACAGGCTGACGCTCTATCCACTGAGCCAAACCGGTTACGGCAACATTAGAATTATTAAACAAGTATTTTAAAGCAGCCATCATAAAAATGCTTCAATAAACCATTATGAACATTCTTAAAATAAATAATAAAGTCTCAGCAAAATAAAAAAAAATCCAGAAAATATAAAAAAAGAAACCAAAGAAAATTTTATCACCAAAAGAATATAATAACCAAAATAAAAAACTCAATGAATGGGCTCAACAGCATAATGGAAGGAACAAAAGGAAGAAACCGTAAATTGTAATCCTATCTAATAATAGAGAAACATGGTAATTAACCATAACTTCGCTACCCTTCCCATTGGCTAATCAGCGAGATATGCAAATTAACTGCCAACCAAGATGGCGGCCGGCAGCCAGG
>NW_005354718.1:893539-904212 GCF_000412655.1 Myotis brandtii
AAGTGCACAAATTTTTGTGCACCGGGCCTCTAGTCTATAATAATAAAAGGGTAATATGCTAATTAGACTGGATGTCTTCCAGACGTCATTCCGGATGTCCTTCCTGAATGGACATTGCCTCAACAGTGAACACAGGGGGAAGCCAGCCAGGGTCCCAGGTGCCTGCAGGAGGCCCAGGGGAAGCCAGCTTGGTCTCAGGTGCCTGCCGGCGGCCAGAGGAGGGAAGCCCAGGTCCCGGGTGCTGGAGGGAAGCTGGTGCCAGTAGCCAGGGGAAGGAAGGCCTACTCTTGCACGAATTTTCGTGCATTGGGCCTCTAGTTAATGAATAATAACACAAGAATAAAGTCTGTGTTTCACATACTCACAACTGTAAACCTACTTTTGTACCTTGTGTGTGTGTGAGAGAGAGAGTAAAATCCTGTTAGCTATGGAGAGAATGAATGATAAAAAGCAGGAATAGTGAGAGAGAAATCAGTTAGGAGAACATGAAGTCCTCCAGGTAAGAGATGACTGTGCTAAACTATCAACATGGGAGTTGAAACAGGGAGAAGAGCGCAGATGTGGAATACATTGTGAAGGCATAATCAATAGTATTTGCAGATGGATAATCTGTGGAGGGTGAAAGAAAAAAATCAAAAGTAACTCCTAGGTTTCTTACTTGCACATCTATATAGATAATGGTGTTGTTTACTGAGATAAGGAAGAAGAATCTGTTCTCCAGAAATATGAGATGTGAGAATATTGTTTAATTAATTTATCCTCTTCTTGACAAACAATCACAATTTGGATGTAAATAATTACCCCTACACATGAAGAGCTTCCCAGGTTCAACACAGGCTATGTAGCTTTGAGTGAAATCAATGAAGAAAACATATGTCTGAAAAGACCAGAAAGGAAGCACTGCTGAGTGGAAAAGCTTGTTTTCAAAATTTCTTCAAGAATTTGAATACGAGAGCAAGACAGGGTTCTTTACTTTGAAGTTGTAAACAAAATATTTCATACTGTCTACTTAAAATATTTTTCTCCACTCAAACTGATATTCTTGTTAGGTGTTTCCTTCCTAATGTCAGTCACAGATGCTTCACCTAGTTAAAGGAATTGGAAGACTATTTCCTTTGAGGCTCAAGACAAGAACCTGGCATTTAAAGGAACACAACTCAGGTTAACTCTCTAAGGCAGGACTTGGTTCTTCTTCATAAACAACTCATTTTCCTTAGGAGCACAAGCCAGTGGGCTGCAGCCCCTGGTTGCCATAGCAACTGCAATTTCACACACCAAATTGGTTTTCTCAGAACATAGACTTAGAGTAGCACTTTTTTTTTTTAACATATAGTTTAGCACATGAAGGATTTGGTGTGATTTCCAGTCATCTCTTCTGTCTCAGATGTGTTTTGTTTTTAAAATGTCAGAGTGACTGAAGACTGAGACCAAAAAAGAATTTCCAGCTTTGCTCTAATTGCTCCTGTGGCTGCTATCTGCCCTTGAACAGTCTCCTTTTGGTGTTGTGGCCCAGGAGTATCATAAGCCCATGTAATCAGATTCAGCCCACCAGGAACAATGATCTACTGGCATATCCTGAAAGAAAGGACCTACTTATTCCTTTATTTCATGCTGTTCTTATTCTTCGGTCTAGTGTTTCCTGACAGCAAAAAAAAAAAAATGCATGATGAAGTTGCTCAACTATATTATGAGAAATAGGAAAAAGAATCATGAAGGCAATGGTTTCTTAAGTTTCCAAATGGCCCCAGAGAGCATGTAAAGCATATATACTATCTTTTTCACTCATTGTAAACCGTGAAAATCTACTACAGCCCTCTTTACCTCTGGTCCCAGTACAAGACCTCAAAATATTTCTCAACACCGCATTCCAGGCAGCTGCCACTCCAAATCAAATGGAGTTGGTAAGAGCATTGACATCTATTTGCTATCTGGGACTAGAATCTTAGCCAGTGTTTCAAAAATCAAGTCCAGCACTCTGTGGTAGTCAAAAAGGGATCCTAAGACTGCAAAGCAAGCTGAAAATTAGTTATTTCCTGGGTAACGTGCTTATAAAGCCAACTAGTCAGTTAATAATTCAGGCAGTATAAAATCAAACATGCATTATTAGGAAATGTGTTTGCTAATGCCAACAAGGTCAGAAGGTAATCCCAGATGTGGCTGTTAGCTTTTTTTTCTTGACGAGAGATTATATACTTAGTTAACCAGCTATGCTACAAATATATAGTGCATCCGATTTTTTAAAGTATCAGATTTTTAAAAAGTGCAGGTGTAATCAGCTCAAAACTATCATGGAAAAGCAACTTGGAGTACATTATTAAATCAACCCATTAGGAGCTATCATCACAAAGACAAGCAATAACAAGTGTTCGTGAGGGTGTGGAGTAAAGGGAACCCTCATGCACTGACTGTGGGAATGCAAATTGGTACAGGCACTATGGAAACGGTATGGAGGTTTCTCAAAAAATCAAAAATAGAACTACCATGGAAGAGAACTAAGATGGTGGTGTAGGTAAACACCTGTACTCACTGCCTCCCACAGCCACCTCAAAATTACAACTAAATTACAGAGCAATCATCATTCAGAGCAACTTGAAATCTGACTGAATGGAAGTCCTACAACTAGACAAGTAAAGAAGAAAGCACATTGAGACTAGTAGGAGGGGCTGAGGCACAGAATGGGCTGGTCTGGAACCCACGTGCAGCATTTTTTTTTAAATCTGGAATGATATCTCCAAGGCGTCCTGTGAGAAGCAGGGGGTCCCAGCCCCACACCAGCCCCCCAGCCCAGGGTTCCAGAGCTGAGCAATTCCCATAACTTCGGGCTGTAAAACCCAGTGGGGATTGTGGTTGAGTGACACGGAGGCTGCTGGAGACCCAGGTGTTCCTCTTTAACACAAATTCACACGGTCTCTCTTTCTGAGCTCCAGCACCCAACGGCTTTGGGGGAATTCAGGGACATACAGGGAGGAACTAGGCTGTCTGGCATCAGGCTAGGAACTTGGGAGCAGATTTCTCCCAAAAAGGGGTGCTCACAGGGGTCGTTGTTCCTGTGCAGGGACCTCCCCCCCTAAGGCAGAGCTGACCAGCAGTCATATCTGAGTTTCCATCAGTGTGGGCCACACTGTTCACTCTGCTGTGGTTATTCCCTGAGACCCCACCCCATCCAATTTGCAGCCCCACCCAGGCTGTTTGCAGTGGCTTTTCCATATAAATAGCCTGTCCTGGCTCAGGCTTCAGACTTTGCTAAAATCTCTTAAGCAGCAGCAGCTGGAGTCAGCATGCCCCAAACCTATCAATAAAAGGCCCAAAACCCACACTAGCACCAGCCTCTGGAACAACTACAACCATACCAACATTCGCATTATGGGGGTGCCAGAAGGAGAAGAGAGAGGGCAAGGTATTAAAAACTTATTTGAAGAAATAATGACAGAAAACTTTCCCTACCTGGTCGAAGAAATAGACTTACAAGTCCAGGAAGCGTAGAGAGTCCCAAACAAGAGGAACCCAAAGAGGCCCACACCAAGACACATCATAATTAAAATGTCAAGGGTTAAAGACAAAGAGAGAATCTTAAAAGCAACAAGAGGCCCTAACCGGTTTGGCTCAGTGGATAGAGCGTTGGCCTTCGGACTGAAGGGTCCCAGGTTTGATTCTGGTCAAGGGCATGTACCTTGGTTGTGGGCACATCCCCAGTAGGGGGTGTGCAGGAGATGAATGATCGATGTTTCTCTCTCATTGATGTTTCTAACTCTCTATCCCTCTCCCTTCCTCTCTGTAAAAAATCAATAAAAATATATATTTTTTTAAAAGCAACAAGAGAAAAGCAGTTAGTTACCTACAAGGGAGTACCCATACAACTGTCAGCTGATTTCTCAACAGAAACTTTGCAGGCCAGAAGGGAGTGGCAAGAAATACTCGAAGTGATGAATAGCAAGGACCTACAACCAAGATTACTCTACTAGCAAAGCTATCATTTAGAATTGAAGGTCAGATAAAGAGCTTCACAGACAAGAAACAGCTAAAGGAGTTCATCACCACCAAACCAGTATTATATGAAATGTTGAAGAGTATTCTTTAAGAAGAGGAAGAAGAGGAGGAAGAAAAAGATAAAAAATATGAACAATAAAATGGCAATAAATACACATCTATCAACAATTGAATCTAAAAATCAAAATAAATGAACAATAAATCCAATGAACAAAATAAACTATAATTAATAAAATAGAAAAAGAGGCATGGAAACATGGAACAGACTGACGAATCTCAGAGGGAAGCGGAGGAGGGAGGTGAGAAGAGATTAACCAGAGACTTTATATGCATATATGAATTACCTATGGACACAGACAATAGGGTGGTGAAGACTTGGGGAGGGGCAGGAACCAAGTGGAGGGGGGAAATGTGGGGAAAATAGGGGGACTTCTGTAATCTCTTAACAATAAAGATTTAAATAAACAAATACATAATAGAACTACCATAAGA
The DNA here is from genome assembly GCF_000412655.1 of Myotis brandtii. NCBI lineage: Eukaryota > Metazoa > Chordata > Mammalia > Chiroptera > Vespertilionidae > Myotis > Myotis brandtii. The sequence continues at coordinate 898,019 of NW_005354718.1, forward strand.
TCCAGCAATCCACTTCTGGATCTATAGTCAAAGGAATTGAAATCAGGATTAATGGATGAATGCATAAAGAAGTGTGGTATATATACAATGGATTATTATATTCTGCCATGAGAAAGAAGGAAACCTGGTGATTGTGAACTTTGAGGGCTTATGGTATGAAAATAAGTCACACAGAGAAAGACAAATACTATATAATGTCACTTATATGTAGAACCTAAAAAAGTCACTTTTAAAAAAAAGTATAGTAGTGGTTACTGGGGACTGGAGTGGGGGAAATGAGGAAATGTTTGTCAAAGTCTAAAAAGTTTTAAATTTAATGTACAGCATGTTGATTACAGGTAATAATTCTGTAGCACATACTTAAATGTTACTAAGAGAGAAGATCCTAAATGTTCTCACCACACACACAAAAAGAAATGGAACCTATGTAATGGGATGAAGGAGTTAGCTAATACTATGTCGATAATCATTTTGCCATATATAAATGTATCAAATCAACACACTGTACACCTTAAACTTACACAATGTTATATGTCAATTGTATCTCAATAAAAGAGGGAAGAATGAACAAATGAATGAATGAGTGAATAATCAAGTAAGCCCATTAGGTACAGGGCTTTCCTATCTTATTTACCACTGTCTCCACAATGTCTAAAACAGTGGTTCTCAACCTTCCTAATGTTGCGACCCTTTAATACAGTTCCTCATGTTGTGGTGACCCCCAACCATAAAATTATTTTCATTGCTACTTCATAACTGTAATTTTGCTACTGTTATGAATCGTAATGTAAATATCTGATATGCAGGATGTATTTTCATTGTTACAAATTGAATATAATTAAAGCATAGTGATTAATCACAAAAACAATATGTAATTATATATGTGTTTTCCGATGGTCTTAGGCGACCCCTGTGAAAGGGTCGTTCGACCCCCCCAAAGGGGTCGCGATCCACAGGTTGAGAACCACTGATCTAAAACATTACTTGTCACACAAAAAATACCTGTTACTTCACATCCATTGGATAGCTACTATCAAATTTTTTAAAAATACAAGTGTTGACAAGGATGTGAGAAATTGGAACACTTGTGCACTGCTGGTGGGAATGTAAAGTGGTACAGCCACTTTAGAAAACAGTCTGATGGTTTCTAAAAAAAAAAACACACAACACAAATGTTAAAAATAGAATTCTCATGTGATCATGTGATCCACCAATTCCATTTCTGGGCATAAGTCCAAAAGATTCAAAGCAGAGATTCAGAGATATTTGCACACCTATGTTCACAGCATTATTCACAACAGCCAAGAGGTGGCAGCAACCCAGATATTCACCAATGGATGAATGGATAAACAAAATATGATATACACATACAATGAAATATTATTCAGCCTTTAAAAGGAAGGAAAACCTGTCACATGCTATAATGTGTATGAACCTTGAGGGCATTATACTAAGTGAAATAAGCCAGTCACAAAAAGACAAATACTGCATGATTCCACTTATATGAGACTAGAGGCCCAGTGCACAAAATTCATGCAAGGGCAGGGTCCCTAGACCTGGCCTGTGATCAGGGCCTTCTGGCTGCCTGCCTGCCGGGGCCTCCCTTCTTCGTTCCACGCCACCCCCTGGTGGTCAGCGCATGTTATAGCAAGCAATCAAACTCCCAGTCTCCCGGTCTAACTCCTGAGAGGACCCTTTGCATATTAGCCTTTTATATAGAGAGAGATGTCTAAAGTGGCCAAATTCTTAGAATCAGAAAGTAGAATGGTAGTGACTAGGGGTTTGGAGGAATGGGAAAAGGGGAGTTTTCAATGCGTATATAGTTTCAGTTTTGCAAGATGAAAAAGTTCTAGAGATCTGTTGCACAATAAAGTATATATAATTAACACTACTGTACTGTATATTTAAAGGTGATTAAGATGGTCAGTTTTATGTTATGTGATTTTTAACCAGAATTTTACAAGCCTTAAATTGAAAAAATGCCAGTAACATTTTTGCTAATTAAATAAATGATTGAAACTGGTCACACAAACCACTCTTAATTCCTTGGCTCTTTAGACTTCAAAGATGAGTGATACTATTCTGAAAACAACACTAGAGTTAAAAAAAAAAAAAGAAAATCTACCCAATAATAAATATGAATGAATGAACACTGGAGTGAACACATGATTTTGATAGTGGATGAGAGGATTTTTAAACAAAAGCATCAAGTCCTGGTAAAGTCTGGGATTTAGTACAGTGAGTTTCAGGCTCTCCTTAGCCAAGAATCAGCTTTTCCAGTACTGTGAAGACTGAGGAAAGCAGGCACCTTTTCCTCCCCTGCCCTGGGCACTCCAAGTGCTCCTTCCTGGATGCATTCTCCATGTCTCTGTCAAGGAGAACAGAAACAAGGGTGGCTGCTCTAGTCTCTATGGGAAAAACTGAGACACAGGAGAGTTAAATGGCGTGTTAGCATCACACATAGGGTCAACTGCAAATATTCCCAATCGAGTGTGTTCTCCAAATTCCATCCCCTCTGTGATCTGTAATTTGGGGATGTCTGTTAGAAAATTACTTAATTTATCATCATTTTCTAGTCACTGACTACACCCCCTGTAGTTGGCTAAATCTGGGCAATAAAAAAGAAAGAGACCTAGGGGCTCAGAAGACAGGCTTGCCTTCACATGGATAAGAAGCTGAAGGGGATTTCAGGATGATGCTTCCCTGTGTCCTGAGGAGCCTGGCTGACTCTGTATTTTTGTATTTACATTCTGCTTTTTACAATATTCCCAATGCCAAAGCTCTATCTGAAAATGAAACATAAATTCTTTTTTTAATTATTACAAGTACTGGACTATTGGAATATTCAGAAATTGGTTCCATTTAGAAAGCAGGAACCAAGTGGTGCCAGCTGAAGGAATCAGTACCAATTAATTACCTTGAAGAAGAGAAACCCTCCTAAGGGACATTCTGAGATAGTCCTGATCGTAAGCATTCTGTTCATCATGGCCCCAGTAAATCCCTGAAATGTCCCAGGAACTCAATGTTTCAGTCAAGTGTGACTGAATGAAGTCAATAACCTCTAGATCAGTGCTTCTCAACCTTCCTAATGCCGCAACCCTTTAATATAGTTCCTCATGTTGTGGTGACCCCCAACCATAAAATTATTTTCATTGCTACTTCATAACTGTAATTTTGCTACTGTTATGAATCGTAATGTAAATATCTGATATGCAGGATGTATTTTCATTGTTACAAATTGAACATAATTAAAGCATAGTGATTAATTACAAAAACAATATGTAATTATATCTGTGTTTTCCGATGGTCTTGGGCGACCCTTGTAAAAGGGTCGTTCGACCCCCCAAAGGGGTCGCAACCCACAGGTTGAGAACCGCTGCTCCAGATGGAAATCCTCCACTCATCTTATCTAAGAAAAATATCCACAATCTTGACAGCTAGCAACCATTATACAATGTAGCCATGGAAGTAAATATTTTCAGGAATTAGATAGTATAGAGTTACTTTACCTATGATATAGAATGTTTAAGTAATTTAATTATAAAATTATATGTGTCAACTTGACAGTAACTGTACCTTTAACAAGGCTTTGCAAAAGAAATATCTTAAAAAAATATATAGTGAAAAATCACCATTTAACACTCTGCACCCTTTATAAATGAGCTAAATAGTATACCCAGCAGGAAATCCAACATCAGTTCACACAGAAGAGACATCAGACATCGGTTAGCTGTCAGTGGGAGAACTTGTATTATTCACTTCAGAAATTTCTCATAATAAATACTGCAGACATGTTTCACACACACACACACACACACAAAATGGTAACTGCATATTAAATCTTACAGGATAACTGTTGCAGATATTTAGATTCAATGTTGGGCATTCTTCCTTTGCTCTAGGTAACTGTTTAGGACACTTTTCTCCCTGGGGGGCCCTTTAAGAACTCACCATTCCAGGGGCTGTGCTATAGCTTTGTGTCCTTTCCAATCACATATTGAAACCTAATATGATGGTATTTGGAGATGGAGCCTTTGGGAGGCGATTAGGTCATGAGGGTGGAGGCCTTATGAATGAGATTAGTGCCCTTATAAGGAACCTGGAGTGCCCCCTACTTCCCTCTATGTCTATAAACCACAAAGTAAGCCCTCACCAGACACCAAATTTTCTGGCGCCTTGATCTTGGACTTCCCAGCCTCCAGAACTGTAAGAAAGTAATGTATGTTGTTTATAAGTCACTAGTCCACCGTATTCTGTTGTAGCAGCCCAAATATACGTACTAAGATAGACTGTCTAACTGCTGACCCTTTAGGCTTAGTCCCTGTTTCTGGCCCTGCCACTGCCCTTGCAGTGAGAATTCACTTCTCCTAATTTGACTCCCCTGTGTTTAGAACTTATTGCTCCTAGTTCTTTAAGTAACACACCCATGCCCTTAGAAATAGAGCAGCTAACCTCGTCCTTCAAACATACACGCACGCAACACTGCATATGTGCACACACACAATCTGAAACTAAGCTTCTTTCCATATTATTTCCATACTGTTTTGTTTGGTTGGTTGGTTTTTTTGTTGTTGTTGTTCCATATTGTTTGAACATCAATCTTCATACCACAATATAAAACCAAAGGTAAAAAACAACAACTCTGGAATTGGTAAAAAAAAAAAAACAAAAAAACAAAAAACATGTTTTGCCAGTCATTTTGCTAAAATGTAAAAAGCTTTTACTATAGAAATATAAGGTAAGAACTTTTAAACATGATACCCTACCTGGTGATATTGGTGACGATGTTCTCCATGGTAAGAAAAGCAGGTTCATTAGTGAGTTTGCTGGCTCATATGAATAAAAAAAATCACAGAGGTGAGAATCAAACAGATTCTAAGAATCTTTTCCAAAAGTTAATGAACCATTATAATTAGTTGCAAATCACAAAATTCTATAAATAACCCATCTGGTCTTCAAGCAGATGTAGCAGCTGTTGTGGTAAAAATCATTCACATTTGTTTATGATTATTCAGTACCAATGAAGGCTCTGACATCATTTTTGTGATCATCAAATGAGAACTGACAAGTTTCGCCACATTTGAAAAAGATGTCTGATATCTATATCTGCTCTTGAAAGGATATGAATGAAGTCTCAACTGCCAAAATTTAATCTTAACCCTTGAATTAAATTTTTTAATTTAAATTTTCAAAGATCCCTGAAAAAACTGAACCAAAACTTGCTCTTAGTTAAGGCTATTCAACATTATAAATAGACTAGAGGCCCAGTGCACAAAAATGTGTGCCGTCGGGGGGGTCCCTCAGTGCGGCCTACGCCCTCTTGCAGTCTGGGACCCCTCAGAGGATGTCCACCTGCCAACTTAGGCCCGCTCCCTGGGGGATCAGGCCCAAACTGGCAGTCAGACATCCCTCTGGCAGCCCGGCAGCCCTCAGGGAATGTCCACTTACCAGCGGGGAGCAGGCCTAAGCTGCAGTCTGACATCCTTAGTGCTGCTGAGGAGGCGGGAGAGGCTCCCTGGCCAGCCAAGAGCCAGCTTCTGGCTGAGTGACACTCCCCATATGGAAGTGCACTGACCACCAGGGGGAAGCCCCTGCATTGAGCGTCTGCCCCCTGGTGGTCAGTGTGTGTCATAGTGACCAGTCATTCCCAGTCATTCTGCTGTTAGGGTCAGTTTGCATATTACCCTTTTATTATATAGGATAGAGGCCTGGTGCACAGGTGGGGCCGGCTAGTTTGCCCTGAAGGGTGTCCCGGATCAGGGTGGCATGCCTGGCCAGCCTGGGTGAGGGGCTGATGGCTGTTTGCAGCTGGTCACACCCCCTTCAGGGTGGGGGTCCCCACTGGGGCCTGGGTGAGGGGCTGATGGCTGTTTTTAGGCTGGTCAAGCCCCCTCTAGTGGGGACCCCCACCCTATGGAGGTTTGGCCAGCCTGGATGAGGAGCTGATGGCTGTTTTCAGGCTGGCCACACCCCCTTTAGGGTGAGCAGTCCCCACTGGGGTGCCTGGCCAGTCTGGGTGAGGGGCTGAGGGCCATTTTCAGGCTGGCCAAGCTTCCTGGCGCCGGAAGCTCCCAGCCTTTCCTTTTTTTCTTTTTTTTTTCAATTCTGGGGTTTATTTACCTTTTATAATTGAAACTGTAGCCTTGAGAAGAGCTTAGAGCCAGCCAGGGCGGGTGGGAGGGAAGCCTCCTGCT
>NW_005354718.1:904374-928964 GCF_000412655.1 Myotis brandtii
CCTTCTATAATTGAAACTTTGTTGCTTTGAGTGGAGCTCAGAGCCGGCCAGGAAGTTTGGCTTCCTCCATCATTGGGGCAACCAAGCCTCCTGCTCGCTCCAGGTCCATGGCTGCCGGCCGCCATCTTGGTTGGGTTAATTTGCATATAGTTGCTCTGATCGGCTGGTGGGTGTAGCTTAAGGTGTAGCAAAGGTATGGTCAATTTGCATGTTTGTCTTTTATTAGTGTAGATCATAACTTGCATCAGATTCTCAACAAGCCAGTGGCCCATACAAGATGAAGAACATTAAATTAAGGTCTAGTGCAGCAGTCAAAAATAATTTTTTGAGATGTTTCCTTTGTAGTCCTCATCTAGCATCATGTCAAAGAGTAGGAACATTCTATAAAGAAAAAGTGGAGACTAAAAAAAATTCTTTGTTAATATCCTTTCATCTCTTACTATGAAGGTAAGGTGGAAAGCAGAGATGTAGGAATATATTTCATTGCAAAGTATCTATATATACAAAAGCCTAATATGCAAAGTGTCCCCTCGGGAGTTCAGCCAGGAGACTGGGAGTTCGATCGCTCGCTGTGACATGTGCTGACCACCAGGGGGTGGCACATAACCAGGGAAGGCCTCGGCCAGCAGCTGGCAGCCGGGGAAGGGAGGCCCCGGGCTGGCAGCTGGCAGCCGCTAGGGAATCTACCCATGCACGAGTTTTGTGCACTGGGCCTCTAGTTTCTGTAGAAATACAGTAGAGAGTCCCTCCCTCAATGCAGATCTCACTCCCTTTAACAGACAGTGTGCAACAGGCAGTGTCCACCATGTGCTAAAGTTACCCTCCTCATCACCTTATCCTCAGGCCCCTTTCCTAACATTCTAATGTGGTTCCTCACTGCTCTCTGGATAAATGCTTTAACCCTTCTCCAAGCTTCCCTCAATGAAGCTTTCCCTTCATTTCAAGAATATCTGCACAAACTCTTTTCTATCTATTCAAATGTCCAGTGCCTGATAGAGTAACACCTTTTTATAACATGATATACTAGAAACCAAAAAAGTTGAACTACCTGGGAATCTAACTATTGTGCTTTGTATTCAAAACAACTATGTTCATCAAATATCAACAACATGCTATGCACTGATCCCTCCTGAGTGACCCAAAAGCGAAAATGGAAAGGCACTCAGAAATAAACACTGATTAGCACTGCAAATTAGACTGCTGTCAAATGGGCAAGAGCTAATGAAGCTATAATTATTTCATCCAATTCAGCATTTATTTCCTAAGCACTTGCAAATATACAATCCATTGAGTTGGGCTTTATGGAAAAAACAGATTCCCAAAGTTAGAATATGATGGTGGCAGAGACATGAAAACAACTCAGTAAACTGAGCTGATTTAAATATGTTTTAAATATGTTTTTATTGATTTTTAGAGAAAGAGGAATGGAGAGGGAGAGAGAGAGAAATATCGATGAGAGAGAATCATCGATCGGCTGCCTCTTGCATGCCCCCCTTTACTGGGGGTCGAGCCTGCAACCTGGGCATGTGCCCCAACCAGGAATCAAACCAGTAACTTCTTGGTGCATGCAATGATGCTCAACCACCAAGCCACACTGGTCAGGTTCAGTAAGCTCCTTTAAGGCTGGGAAGAAATGCGTTGTATACTAGTAACAGAGATACAAAACACACTGCAGAAGTCTAACTTGGTGGCCTTGAAGACTCTATACCTTCTCCTTCCTCCTGCAGAATAGATAAGGACAGATGGAATGTTCCTTCCAAATTGAAGGAGAATGCAGTCAAAGACAGAGAGAAAACTAAAAGTGCATGATGTACGCAGAGAGGGTGAGGACTATGAGACAGGCTCACAATTGGCACAATAGGACATGAAGTTGGCAAGGCAAGACGAGATCTTAGAGGTTATAACTGACACACTTCATATAGGTAATAAAATACCAGGAAATTACTTTTTTTTTTAATATATTTTATTGATTTTTTTTTTACAGAGAGGAAGGGAGAGAGACAGAGAGTTAGAAACATCGATGAGAGAGAAACATCGATCAGCTGCCTCCTGCACATCTCCCACTGGGGATGTGCCCGCAACCCAGGTACATGCCCTTGACCGGAATCGAACCCGGGACCCTTCAGTCCGCAGGCTGACGCTCTATCCACTGAGCCAAACCGGTTTTGGCAGGAAATTACTTTTATTATGTTACTAGAGGCCTGGTGCATGAAAATTCATGCACTGGAGGAAGGGTCCCTCAGCCCAGCCTGCTCCCTTTCACAGTCCGGGAGCCCTCAGGGGTGGGAGGCAACCCAGTGATCAGGGAAAGGCGCCCCATCACACCTCTGCTGCTGCCACTGCCAGCAGTGCAAGCCTCGGCCGGCCCTGGTTACCTGAGCCTCAGGCGGCCCTGGGCAGCTGGGCAGCTGCCATCCAAGGCTTGCCTGTGCCTTGGGCCGGCCCTGGGTGGCCAGGGGGCTGAGGGGGTTGGAGGACTCTAGAGGCAGGTGTGTGGCAAGGCCAGGCGGACCCACCTGGTGGTGGGCCTGGCCTTGCTGCACACCTTCTGCCCTGGCCGGGGCTGAGGGGACTGGGCGCTGCATCTTGTGGCTGTGGGCGCCACCATCTTGTGGCTGTGGGTGCCGCCATCTTTGAGGGCGTGGCAATTAGCATATTCCCTCTTTATTGGCTGTGGGCGCCGCCATCTTTGCGGGTGGGGCAATTAGCATATTCCCTCCTTATTGGCTGTGGGTGCCACCATCTTTGTGACGGCTTGAGAGTCAATTAGCATATTACTCTTTATTAGATAGGATTATTGCTGCTACTATTATGACAGAATGTGTATATGTTTAATCATAATAGAATATAAATAGTGCTTTATTTTTAAAATTTTTTACAACAGTAGGAAAATGGTTTGTAGACAGAAAATATCAGAAAAATTAAAACTATTTAGGAGTCCATTATAAAGATGCACATTTTGACAGCTAACACTTCTTCAACACTAAGCACTGTACTTGTATTATCTCATTTAATCTTCAAGTCAACCTCACAAGGTAGATAAATGGTACTAACCTCATTTTCTAGCTGAGAAAAATTAGGATCAGAGAAGTAACTTGCCCAAGGTCATAAAGCTAGTAGGTGGCAGTATCAGTTTCCCAAATCAGGCCCAACTCCTGAGTCCAAGTTTTTACTCCATTATATCTCAGGTGACAAAGACGAAGTGGGAGGTAATGTGGAAAATATTTTGGGGGTAGAATCAAATGGACTTTATGCCAGATTAGATTTTGGAATGGGGAAAAGAGAGAAATCGAATATGACTGAAAGATTTCTGGTCCAGATGTCTGCAGGTAAGAAGGTATAGAGTCTTCAAGGCCCACTACAGAGATGACAGAATAGGACTGAAAACTCCAACACTGGCTGCAGCAAATGCAGAGCTACTGAATCTGTGAGTCTCATGAGTCTCTTGCTTTGTACATTAGCACTTCACTCTGAGAAACTAACCAGCCATGCACTAATGTTCTTCTCACTAAGGATATTCAATGGAAGGCCTACCTCCAAGTAGACGAACCAAGTGGGATGCACTGACTTCTATCAGTAACCTGTACCTGCACCACCACCAGCCAGCCAACCCCCACAATTGTCATTAAGGTAATTTAGTTTTCATTTTTTAATTTTCATGGTCCTCCTTTTGGCCAATCTATTCATTAACCAGATCTTTTATTACCAAGCAAAAAATAGGCAAAGCCAGATGGTGACATTTAAACTGATAAAATATGTCCCCTGTTAAGTTGTTCTGATTTAAACATTTTCCAGGCCAGATTTTAAAATTACTGGGGAAAATGAAATCTGGGGAATAAACTAGCCATGCCTTTTTTAAAACCTAACAACATGAAGAATTCAAAATTTACTATATAAACTTCCTAATGCCGCAACCCTTTAATACAGTTCCTCATGTAGTGGTGACCCCAACTATAAAATTATTTTCGTTGCTACTTCATAACTGTAATTTTGCTACTGTTATGAATTGTAATGTAAATATCTGATATGCAGGATGTATTTTCAGGGGTCGCGACCCACAGGTTGGGAACTGCTGAATAAAGGGTAAGTCCCAAGAGGATATTCCTAAGTCCCAAGTGACTTATTTAAGTTTTCAGTCTCTAAATGTGTTTCAACCAAATGGGTGGGTGATACTTCAAAGCTTTAACCATCTTCCTCTTCTTTTCATTGATTTTCCTTAGAATTGGGCAACTTTTTCTAAAACACATACCTGTGGTGATAATAATCCCCCTTCCTTAATGACTCCCCAAGAGTTGACAGCCCCTAAAGAGTGACATTAGGAATTCAACAATGACTCCTCACATGGATGATTTGCTAAGGAGAACAGTCCAAAAGCCCGTGAAACTATCCATTTTCACCAGACCAAGTCTTCTCCTCACTTCTACTCAATTAATATCAGGCTAATTGGCATTCATTTTTAATACTGATTGAACCCATCTTGAGTAACAAATTCCAAAGTTTTTCTATTTCATCAATCACTTTTTTTCATTCTTTCAGTGTACTGTTAACTGCATAGGGATAGTAATTGGCATGTGTTATATGACTTAGTTTGTCCTTCAGAAACACCTTAGTGTCAAATGAGTTATCTCTTGCACACTTGCAGAATTCACTGTCTCTTCAGCTTTTATCATCTTTACTTTCTTAAGAGTCAATAAAAATTGGAATAACAGAATGCTTCTTCTTACCACTTTCATAGATTATGTGAGATTAATGATGTTCATAAAACCCCTCAAAACTAAGTGCAAGCCCAGCAAACATGAGTCTACCATGAACTAACAGAAAGGGAAGCCAGCACACAACCAATACTGCCATCTGTTGGTGGTGGCAGGCAGAGTTGACTTACTTTTGTTTCCATCTATCAATGTCAGTTTTACATCATTCCTAAATATAGGAGGTGCTACCTCCCTTTTGAACCTGGTAAAAGTAAAATCAACCATTTCTGAAAACATATTAGGTTAATATGACAATAAGAATTTCAATGTCTATTGTTTCTTTAACTACAAAGGTATCATAATTTGTTTGGTAAGGTTTCAGAGAAATGTCTTTGCAGAATACACACTAGATATTTTCATCTCTCTTAGAGTTGGCATTTTAAAGACATTCCTGGAAAAATGCATATGTTCTCACACACAAGCAAAGTTGACTCATTCATAAATATTTAGCTTTTCAACACTATACAGTTGACCCTTGAACAATATGGGTTTGAACGCCACGGGCCCACTTATATGTCAATTTTTTTTAAGTAAATACCTATACTGTTTTCAATCTGTGGCTGGGCGTCTGTAGATGCAGAGTGCTGTCTGTGTGCACGATCTATTCCATTTTATATAGAGGACTTGTGCTTCTGTGGATTTTGGTATCCATGAGGATCCTGGATACTGAGAGAGAATTTAAGTTTTAAAGGAGTCAAAAGTTCAATGGGGATTTTCAACTGAATGTGGAGGTGACCCCTAACCCCCACACTGTTCAGGGACCAACTGTATATTTATAGGTAGTACAAAGGATTAAAAAGACCACTGGATCAAGTGTCAGCAAACAGTCTCATACAATCCACCACTCTATAAGCTTGGTCAAATCCTGACTCATTTCTTCACTTATAAAATGAGATTATAATGCCAATCCTCTTAACTTAATGGGTCTGTTGAAAAAATAAAATGAGATAACATGTAAAAATATCCTGAAAACTAAAGTATGATTTAAAAAATGGTCTCATTATCATATTGCTCAACTCAAAAAAGTTTCTCACAATACACATGCAATCTTCAAGTGTCATCAACTGATTTATCTGGTATGTATTTTCTGCAAATATTTAAATCAATTCTATATTCCTCCCAAAGTTTAACTTTTTAAAAGAGTATTTTTTTTAAAAAAGGAATAGTACTAGACAGTGGAATAAAAATAAATGCTTTCATTTTCAAACACACTTATGACCCCTTTAAGGTCCTACTAACATACATTTAAAATTGATATTAAACATGTAAAATAAGTAATAGATGCCACACTCCATTAAGGGAGAATTGCAGGAACCTCTTTTCCCTTTGAACTTAGGAAATCTCATTACTAGCTCTCTCTTCAGCAAAGAAGTTCAAACTCAATAAAACTGGATTTCACACACCTCTCTCTCATATTCTAGAATCCTATTAGATCAGTGTGGACTGCAGTTCTCAAAATGGTGTTCTACCATCTGTTTAGTGCTTGAGATAAAATGTTAATGATATTTATGTTCATGTTAATGATATTTAGACTTTAATTTCTATTGCTATTATTATAGAATGGCCTATCAAGTCTCTCATCAAAACTAGCATATTTTATTAACTTACATTTTAGTGGGAAATTTTTGCGGTTGCCAGGTAGATCCTCTAACAATAAATTAAAAAGGAATAGTACTAGACAGTGGAATAAAAATAAATGCTTTCATTTTCAAACACACTTATGACCCCTTTAAGGTCCTACTAACATACATTTAAAATTGATATTAAACATGTAAAATAAGTAATAGATGCCACACTCCATTAAGGGAGAATTGCAGGAACCTCTTTTCCCTTTGAACTTAGGAAATCTCATTACTAGCTCTCTCTTCAGCAAAGAAGTTCAAACTCAATAAAACTGGATTTCACACACCTCTCTCTCATATTCTAGAATCCTATTAGATCAGTGTGGACTGCAGTTCTCAAAATGGTGTTCTACCATCTGTTTAGTGCTTGAGATAAAATGTTAATGATATTTATGTTCATGTTAATGATATTTAGACTTTAATTTCTATTGCTATTATTATAGAATGGCCTATCAAGTCTCTCATCAAAACTAGCATATTTTATTAACTTACATTTTAGTGGGAAATTTTTGCGGTTGCCAGGTAGATCCTCTAACAATAAATGGACCACAGTATTTTTTGTCCCCTCAGGTAGTCTGAGAATGGGGGACTGGAGGAATAATTATTTCTTTTCCTTTTTTATAAAATAAGGCAGATATATTTTATTTGTTTATCCTCACCCAAGGATATGTTTTACTAATTTTAGAGAGAGAGGAAGGGAAAGAGAAAGAAATATTGATGTGAGAGAGAAACATCGATCAGTTGCCTCCCGTACATGCCCCGACTGGGGATCGAACCCACAACCTTTCATTGAACAGGACTACGCTCCAACCGAGCCACCCAACCAGAGCAACAATTATTTCTTCAATTCACAAACAGAGTCATACTTTCCAGTTCTAGAGCTTGGCTGTCTTATCTGTTTGATTTGATTTTATCCTATTTTTCTTGTGTATGTGTGTGTGTTGTTGTTACTGTTGTTGTTGTTTTGTTAATCCTCACCTGTGGATATTTCCCCATGGGTTTTTAGAGAGAGAAGAAGGAAGGGGAGAGACACAGAGAGAGAAGCATAGATGTGAGAGCGACACATCATTCGGTTGCCTCCCGCACGTGCCCTGACCAGGGCCAGAGATTGAGTCTACAACCAAGGAACATGCCCTTGACCAGAATCAAACCCGGTACCCTGCAGTCTGAGGGCCAACACTCTATCCACTGAGGCAAACTGGCTAGGGCTATTCTATTTTTCTTAATAAAACAAAAGTCTCACAAGAAAACCCAATGACTGAGAACACCTAACAGAAATCCGTGTTGGTCCTCAGTGCTATTTATATTCTCTCTTTTTATTTTTTGGTTTGTTGTCTCATTAGGCCTAGAGATATCTCTTTTATCAAAGTCACTGTTGCCAAGGAACATAAAAACAAGGTAAAGAAAAAAGCTAACACAGAATAGGTTTATCTTCTCCCCTCACTCCATCCATACAGATATATTCTAATAAACATCCCTAAACATCCCGAAACACTCACTTATGATCATGTTCACCCAAATCCAAATGCAGAAAAACATAACAGATGCCCCATTAAATATAAGCAAATACTTTTCTAAATATCATTGCCCTTTACCAAATTATCATCCACGTATGAACTAAGTTATAGGTGTACTGAACCCAGCCTCCTGGTTCCCAAATCCATACTCTTTCCACTACACATGCAGTATTTCCTGATAGAGGTGTTCAAAAAAGTTAACCAGGTGTATTTCCCTTCACTACAAATACTTCTTGCCTTTAATTAAGAAATGTACTTAAAAACTCTGTTCTATCACCAAAAATCCAATCTAAAGACAAGATTTTTCTTTAATTAACTTTATTTTTGGAAGCTATTATGAAAATTAGAAAAGGTGCATTAGGATCGTACTGATATGTTCACAGTGAGTAAAAGAAAAACTACCTTTATGCCAAAACACACACTGCTTTATTCACTACAATGGATGACACAATATACCTCCTAATTTTAATCCAGTACTGCAAAAAAAAATAGTTTAAAATATGACAGAATCAAATCACTGCAGCTAAGTATTTGTTTTCTCAACATGCTCTTCAAAGAAATGGGCAGAGAGCCTTGGATGGATTGTTCCCCTGAGAAATACTCTGACTGCCAAGATGTTCATGCAAAGTACTGAAATAAGGGATGAGACTAAAGCATTCCTGTTACGCACAGATAATGCCAGGAAGGAGCAGCGCAGTGGTTTCAAGTGGTAAATGTCAGCAATGTAATTATCCTGATTTTCTTGATCCTCTCATTCAGGACCAAAAGATGTTTTTGTTGCATGCTGAGAAAAAGCCATAGAAAATCTTTGCGAAGACTAAATGGCAAGTTTGAGGGAGATGTGGTTGTAAAATTGTGGGCATAGCATCTGATGCAACACTGACCATCTCTTCGGGTGAGAAATCACACCATTATTTCTGGACATAAGTTCAATCTAAATTTAAATTCTTCAGGAACTTCCCAAACTGACAGACTCATCACACATTTGCTGCCACTCCTAATGGACTAATTATAAAGAAGTACTTTCTATTTTAGTAAAATAAGGAGAAAGGGAAAAAGCAGTCATGCCCTTAGGGCTCATCCCCCTTAAGACAAGGGAGTCACACTAAAGCTGGCTCCTGACTGCTCTGTTTTCTTTTTAAATCCTCACCTGAGGATATTTTTCCCATTGATTTTTAGAGAGTGAAAGGGAGAGATAGGCAGAAACACCGAGGTACGTGCCCTTGACCGGAATCAAATAGTTTAAAATATGACAGAATCAAATCACTGCAGCTAAGTATTTGTTTTCTCAACATGCTCTTCAAAGAAATGGGCAGAGAGCCTTGGATGGATTGTTCCCCTGAGAAATACTCTGACTGCCAAGATGTTCATGCAAAGTACTGAAATAAGGGATGAGACTAAAGCATTCCTGTTACGCACAGATAATGCCAGGAAGGAGCAGCGCAGTGGTTTCAAGTGGTAAATGTCAGCAATGTAATTATCCTGATTTTCTTGATCCTCTCATTCAGGACCAAAAGATGTTTTTGTTGCATGCTGAGAAAAAGCCATAGAAAATCTTTGCGAAGACTAAATGGCAAGTTTGAGGGAGATGTGGTTGTAAAATTGTGGGCATAGCATCTGATGCAACACTGACCATCTCTTCGGGTGAGAAATCACACCATTATTTCTGGACATAAGTTCAATCTAAATTTAAATTCTTCAGGAACTTCCCAAACTGACAGACTCATCACACATTTGCTGCCACTCCTAATGGACTAATTATAAAGAAGTACTTTCTATTTTAGTAAAATAAGGAGAAAGGGAAAAAGCAGTCATGCCCTTAGGGCTCATCCCCCTTAAGACAAGGGAGTCACACTAAAGCTGGCTCCTGACTGCTCTGTTTTCTTTTTAAATCCTCACCTGAGGATATTTTTCCCATTGATTTTTAGAGAGTGAAAGGGAGAGATAGGCAGAAACACCGAGGTACGTGCCCTTGACCAGAATCAAACCCAGGACCCTTCAGTCCACAGGCCAACGTTCTATCCACTGAGTCAAACCAGCAAGGGCCTAACTGCTCTGATTTTTGAAGTAATCCTTATTCCACCCTGGGCTGCAGTGTGGATAATCCCTGACTGCTGCTAGGCACTGCCCTAGGTAGAACAACGTTTGGCAAGTTTCCCTATCTTGGTGTCCTATAACTTCCAACAAAGCAAGTCTATCAGAGATGGAAATCTCTCTGTATCTAAAATGTCCAACTCTATAAGTTGAACTGTCTATTGGCTTAGACTTTAATTACAAATACCATATATAAGGACCACCTAACCAGCAGTTCCCCAAAGTTGTATCTGACTTTATATAACAGAGATCCAACTACAAGAGCTTAAACTAAGAAAGGTTGTTGTTGTTGTTTTCATGTAACCTGAGGTCCAAAAGAAGATTGGAACAGTTGTTCAAAGCCATCAAGGCAAGGACCCAGATATCTAGCTTCCTACTCTGCCAATCTGAGCACGTGGCTTGTGTCCTCATAATTTTAAGATGGTCATTCCATCCCTAGGCATGCACTAATTTACTAGGCGGAAAGGGCCAGGGCCCCGGGCAAAGGCAAGCCACAGCATTGTCTGTCCCTTTTCACTGAAAAAAAATGGCATTCCCAGAGCTCCACCCAGTAAACTTCCACTTACAACTCGCTGGTGAGACCTAGGTTAACATGGATACCCTTAGTTGCAAGGGATTTCCATTGATTTTTAGAGAGTGAAAGGGAGAGGGAGAGATAGAGTCTCTAAGATGTTTTTATCTGGCATACTGTTGCTGGGCCTAGATAAAATAAGGGTCCTTTAAATAAGGAATAATAAGAGGATGTGTACTAAGTAGGGAACAAGCAGTAGCTGCTACATGATCAAGGACATTTTAGATTTTGCTCAAACTTCACAAGTCAAAGCCATTGACTCAAACTTCAAACTGCCTACTAACCACAGGGTTTTTCTTCCCTCTAACAAATAGTTCTAAGTTCCTGATTCTTCCCTATCAAACCTACTCTTCCTGACTAACCTGTTACCGGCTTCCGCAAAGGATTGACCAGTCTAGGAAACATCACTTTAGTAACAACTACAAAGAGCATTTGAAAAGAAGACATAAAGAGTCACCCGCATCCTCTGAGGGAATCAACAAACCCTCTAGCACTTGCTCTGTTTGTTGAATGCTTTCCTGCTAATTCCACAGTAAAAATGTGTGTGTGTTCTTTTATAAACCAGGGTGGTCTCCAAAGCAAATCAGGTAAAGGGGGTAAGGAGGAACAGAGAAATCAAAATAAAACTAAACCCATCCCCCACTGCCTTGCTCCTTGGCAGCTGCTCCAGCCCATTAACTAAATCACTTGTAAGTCTCCAAAGTAATTTAGAGACAAGGCTTCCAATTCATTAACTGTGGCACAATTATCACAGGACTTGATAATTACACCCCACCTGTCCTCACAGGCACTGAGGGCAGTCCCCTGGCCTAGCTCATTTCAGCCAAGGACTGCCCCTCTCATCTAAAAGTTAAGCGCTCAGTGAGGTAGAACAAGACACAGAGGAAAGACACAATTTCTCCAAATCTCAGGCTGAATAGACAATTCAAAGCAATAACCCTGCTCTCACAGGGAAACACTACACAATATATCCTTAGAAATGGGAACATTATATTTTATCTGCCAAGAACAGTAAGACTCAGCAGAGAATTTGCAGGGCCACTTCCTTCCTACTGGGAGGCAGCCCAAGGAGAAATGGCAAGACTTGGGGGCTTCTTAGAGCCTGGCCATGCCCAAATAAGTCACTTCACCCCGACCCCTAATCTTGCTTTTCACATCCATAATATGACAGCATTGGACTAAATTATAAATGTCTGTGTTGTTTTCCCCTAACAATGAGCCAAATGGCTAGAAACTTAGATCTAAGTGTGGAGCCTGAATGATTTCTTAAGATTCGGAGTTGAGAAAAGCCACACTTGGCACACAGATACTACAGTGACAAGGCATGAGCCAAGGGCACAAAAAGTGTTTACTCAGACTAATCTTTTTGTCAACTATAATGCAAATGTCCAGTTTTCATATCACAATGTTAGCAGAACATTGCAACCACCTTCAGCTGTAATAGCTAACTGACCTGGACCTGTTAACAGCAGCCTGTCACATAATGGTGAACCTTGGGAAGGGGCTTTGTCCTTACTGGCCTACCAGATTGTGTGGTACCTTAATTTAAAGGGGAAAATGAGGCTCCAAACCTTTCCTAGGCTGACCTCCAAGACCAGACAGGCTGCATTTGTTCCAATGGGACCTAGGCTACACCCCAAGGAAACTCTGAGGTTATTTCCTTGAAGTCTATGCGTCTAAACCAGTGATTCCCAAACTTTATTATGCTTATGAATCACCTGGGAAACCTATTAAATATGCAAACTCCTAAATCCCATTCCAGAGACTCTGGTTCAGTAGGTTTGGGGTACATCATAAGAATGGGTATTTATTTTCTTAGGGGAGACTGCAAATGCAGTTCCCCACTACCATAAATTATGCAGTTGAGTTTCCCTTTTTGGGGAAACCACAGGGGTCAGCACATCCAGAGTGCAATGAATAAGCCTCCCTCTGTGAAAACCACCTTGTAATCATGATATCTCCCCTGCCAGGTAAGTAAAGAAATGGGTACTTTAAAGTAATACCAGAAGATGACTGTGATATTGGTAATCCAAAATCCATACTTGGAGACACACTGTCATTCCAAAGCAGCTGTGTGGGCTCCTCATACTAGAAAAGGGCCTGGGTTTTCTTCATTTGGCTCAAAATAACAGTCAAGAATTAAAATTCAAACCAGTATGATGAATATGTAGGTCCTTGCTCCTCAGGAAGATGGAGAAGACCTGGGCAAGAACGGAGCAATGCACACTCCAGACAAACACAGGTGAATGGTCCTCAATCCACCTTTGCTGGAATGATGATGCTGAGTAAGGAAGCAGCATCATTACATACTGTGTGAGAATGAATAATTTATTCAACAGGTAAACAAATAACAGGGCAGAGGATCTGGAGAGCCCTGCAACCCCATGCAGAACTTATGCGGCGTCCTATAGTTAACTTCAAAAAGAAGTCTGTCTCCTTTCCTTCTGTTTTTGCTTATCTAAAGCTTTTGAGTTTCCTGAGAACTTACCTTTCTAGAGAAAAGTCTCATCCCCCCCCCCCACAAATCACACCAACTATTTATGAGTAAGCCTGGCTCAGTGATTTTCAATAGAAAATATATGAGGTTCTTTATCAAGAATCCTAAATTCTCTTCCAAAGGAACATGTATATCATCTTTCTCTCTGAGCTCTACCTCAGGAGCCTCGACCTTTATTAAAGATATAGACCACAATTCTCTGACAAGATTTCAGTTGCCAGAAGCTTCTCTACTCTGTAAGCTTCTCACTCATTAACTATTTTTAATATTTTTTTATTTTAAATTACAGTTGACATAGTATACGTTTCAGGTGGACAACATAATGGTTAGACATTTATATAACTTACAAAGTAATCTTTGTAATTCTAGTACCCACCTGACACCATAAATAGTTATTACAATATTATTGAGTATAGTCCCTTGCTGTACTTTACATATCCATGACTGTTTTTACAACTGCAATCTGTACACCTTAATTCTTCCCCCTTTTTCACCCTTTCTTCCACCCCACTCCCGTCTGGCAACCATAAAATATTTTCTGTACCTATGAGTTTGTTTCTGTTTGGTTTGTTAATATATTTTATTTTTTAGATTCCACATATAAGTGAAGTCATATGGTATTTGTCTTTCTCTAACTGACTCATTAACTGTTAATGAGGCAAGTAATGGCTTGTAATCAACAGTCACTTCCTTTGTATTAGTTAGGAAACTGGAACTCCAACTAAGAGCCTTGCCTTCTCTGGTTTTTAACCCCCACCTGTGGCAACACAGTGCCAATGCTCCTGACTTTGCAAGGTTCAGGGTCCCTGCAACTCCAAGATGGAGGGCTCTATAAAGAGACTGCACTGAAAATTGAAGGGGCTCCTCTGGGAAGGCATTTTCCATTTACATAAAGTTCCAGTTAATGAGAGTTAATTGAGCAAAGACAGGAATTATACAACAGGAGTGAATGGGACACTAAGGAGATGAGCTTCAGTCTCAACCCACTGAGAGAATGTGGAGAGGCTGAGCAAAGAGCTCTTTTGAACTGCAAAGTATGGAATCATATACTCTGATTCTGACTATAAGTTGTACTATTTATTTTATTTTCAAACACATTTAGAGCATTTACTGTGTGTCAGGCACCAGTTAATTTGCTTAGCAAATATTTATTCATTTTAGCACGACCACCACACATAGACATGTTCACTACCACTCAAAGGCAACTCCTGACTCTTGCCCTTTCCTTCATGAAAAACCAGAAACATAAATCCGCTCCCACCTACTTAATGGCTCTAGGCTTGTTAACGGTAAGAAACCTGAACTGGACCTCAGGTCCACCAGAACATGGATAAGTTGGGCTTTACCAGACCTCCTTAAGGGCCACAGAATAAATTTGGTACCCTAGTGTATGTCCTTCAAATTTACAATTGTGGAATTTAGTGGCATACGATAGAACCCAAGGGCGAGAAAGCAGTCAGTTTGCTATAGGCCTTCTTTCTCCCTTTTGCTATAGGCCTAATCCTAGGACACTTTTAAATCTTTTCCAACTATGTAACAATGATGACAATAAAGAAAGTAAAACAAACTACAAAGCTGGTTTTATTTACATGTTCAGATATTATACCACCAATAAAGAAATTATCTTCCAGACCCTGAACTCAGTATCAACAATAAATAACAAAAACTTCATACAGAGTAACTGACATGCCTGGAGCATCTCCTTATGCTATTTTTGAACCAAAATAGGCTCTAGCACCAGAATAAGACTGAAATATAGTGCTGATACTCCAGGTAGAAGTTTTGAATCAAAGAGAAAACAACAGTCTACCTGAATAATCTAAGCCAGTGTTTCTCAACCTGCGGGTCACGATCCCTTTGGCGGTCAAACGACCCTTTCACAGGGGTCGCCTAAGACCATCCTGCATATCAGATATTTACATTATGATTCATAACAGTAGCAACATTACAGTTATGAAGTAGCAACGAAAATAATTTTATGGTTGGGTCACAACATGAGGAACTGTATTTAAAGGGCCAGAAGGTTGAGAACCACTGAATTCTAAGCCATCACGATGGACAGATTCTCAAGCAACTTGAATTCTGGAATTCAAGCACGTTAAACCATTATTTAATTTTCTTTCCAATTTCCTTTACTTTATCAGAAAGTTAATAAAAATATTTATTGAGCACAATAAATGTGCTAACACTGGGCTAGGTGCTACAAAAAATAAAGAATGTATAAAGCACAATCTCTGCCTTTAGGAATGAGAAGATTTATTTAGAGGAAAAAAAGGGCCTTCCATGCAAGGGTAACAGCACAAAGAGAGATGAATAAGATTCAAGGTTAAGGAGGACGATTTCTTACAATAAGAAATCATCTTTGGTAGATAAGATAGAGGCAAGCAGAAAACTTACACAAAAATACATAGGCAAAGGGAAATCACTAAGTTAAGTAAGACAACTTGATAAAGTTGTAGTTTGGAAAGCTAGCGGAAAATGGGGAGAAAGGAGAAATTATGAGTTTCTATTTGAACTTAATGCATTTGCCATTGTAGTGGTTTGAACTGTGTTCACTAGAGAGGTATGTTCAGTCCTAACCCCCAGCTGTGAATGTGACCTTATTTAGAAATAGGATCTTTGCAGATGTGATCAAGATAAAATGAGGTCACATTGCATTAGAGTGGGCCCTAAATCCAATAACTAGTGTCCTTATAAGAAGAAAGGACACACAGAGAAGAGGCACAGGGAAGGCCATTAAAGACAGAGGCAGAAATTGGAGTGGTGTAGCTACAAACCAAGGAATGTGGGCAGCCACCAGAAAGTAGAAAGTCATGGAACAGATTCCCACTCAGGGCCTCCAGAAGGAACCAACCCTTCCAACATCCTGATTTTAGACTTCTGGCCTCCTGAGCAGTGAGATAATAAATTTCTGTTGTTTTAAACCACTGGGTTGTGGTAGTCTGTTACAGAAGCCCCAAGAAACTAATGTAGTCATGCTCTATGCAGTAAATGAGTGAAAATGGAAAAAAATCAGATATCATTATTTCCTAATTCATTTATTTAAATTATCATTTTATGCCTTTTAAAAAAAAAGAATAGTTTTTAAAGAGAAAAGAAATGAGAGGAGAGAAACAAGGATGTGAGAGCACAATATCGATCAGCTGCCTCCTGTACGCCCCCTATTGGGAGCGAGCCCACAACCAGGGCATGTGCCCTGACTGGGAATCAAACCAACAAACTTTGGAGCACAGGACAGTGCCCAACAAACACAGCCACATCCGCTAAGGGCTATGCCTTCTCTTGAAGTGGTTTACAGTTCTCAAATCATATTAATTTACACTGAAAATCTGGTGTATCGAGAATATTGATCTGCCTCTTTTGCTTCTCCTATCAGCTAACACACATATAACTGAAACACACATTAAATTCACCCAGTTGTGAATTACAAGCTTTGACACTACATTAAAACCAATATAGAGACAATGGGCAGTTGGGCCAAGCTTTCAATGGACTGCAATAATTTCCTATTTGTTTTTTAATTCAAAAGAAATAAACTTAATAAATACAGCACTGCCTTTCCCCTCTACCTTCCACCTTATACAGGCAGTTTTTAAGGTAGTTTTCAGGAAAAGTGCACTAGGCTAAATAGTCACACACACAAATTCTATATCACAACAAACACATACAACTCAGTAAAAGTTTATTTTCTATTTTCAGGAAATAATGAGGGTAGTTGAGCACTTAATGATACGGTATGGACAATGGATACATTAAAGCAAAGACTAAAAACCTTAACAATATTTGCCAGTCATTGTGCCATGTGCTTTGTATATATTAGCCCAAATCCTCTCAGCATTATGATACAGTTAAATTATCCTTTTCTCTGCTTCAATTATCAAAAGCTTCAAAAACAAATATAAAAAATGTACAAACAAAACTCTGTAACACCCTTCCTAGGAAACTATCCCATTGAAAAAGAAACTTGAACAAAGATTATTTTTTAATTAAAAGATATTCATCACAGCACTGTTCATCATGACTTAACCAAAACACACCCTCCATGTTGAAAAATATAAGAATTATTAAATAATCAAATACCATAAAATTGATGAAATGGTGCTTTAAAGCATGTTTCATATGAGAAAATGCTCATGTTATATGAATATTTATTCTTTTCTTCACAACTATGTTTTCTAAATTCTTGACTATTTTACAATGAGAAAAGAGTTTTTTCAAAAAATAATAAAAGCTAACCCAAAGACATAATGCTAGCAAGTGGCAGAACCAGGACTTACACCCAGAATGATCTGCTTCTATAGCCCGGTGGCCCACTACCCAACACTGATCTTATAAAAGTCCTAATTTTATCCCAGGAACATTATCCTCAAAAAAGGAACAAATATGTCATGATCTAGTACTATTTCACAAAACAGACCATTATGACTATGAGCTGTCATAATTTAAAATATTGCCTCTAGCTCTGGTTGTGGTTTCTTGCTTTTCTGGTGCAACCTATCAAGAGTCAGAGTTCAGTTTGAGTCAAATGTATTATGCTGAAAGGCAACATAAACCAAGAGAGTCACTACCCAGAGACAGACTGGCCAGGAAAGCAGTAAAACGAAGGGAGACCAGAGCTCCCACTCCAAACATTTCAGCTAAAAAGTAATTCATTAACAGTTCCATAGTCCTGGGGGAGAGGAAATTATATCAACTCATGCTAGATCCTTAATGAAAGTGACAATTTTATTCTCTTTTGCATGCTGTTCTCTATAGTCACAGGAATCTAGGACACAATGTAATCCAGGAGGCACAAAACCACACTACAAAGACCAATCTCTTAATAAAATTATAGGTATTTGCTACATTGAATTTTAAATATTTCACATTTTTATAATCATTCCACACATTTACAGAATACCTATTGTGTAAAAAGGATTAAGACTGATCTCTGAAACACACACATTAAGAACATTTTGCAAATAAAGTTTTAGGTCTCTTCACCCTTCAACCTCCACCTTTTGCCCTCCCTTCTCATATCTGCAAGTGCCATAGCAATGACACATCTGATAACAAATTACTTTTGCTGTCTGAGAGATCATGACTACAGCTATGGGAAATACTTTTAAATTTTATTAAAATTTTTCATTTGGCCACAGCCTAGTTTCTTTGGGACTTAATTTATTTAAAGTCCTGAGCCTCCATAGCCTAAATAATCAACTAATAATCCATTACAAGGCCTCAATGTTTGCATCTTTTCAGGCAGCTCTCCATCTCTATTCCCTGTTACTGTCAAGAAACTCCCATTAGTTTAGTGATTTGCATGAGGCCACTCTGTCAACCAACAAGTGACCCTGTCTGTCACTGCTCCCAAGGGTGGCCAATGCAAGGTGTTGTCAAAGTTCTGAGTTATCATCTGAAAACCTTATCATTCATCACTGTCTCTGTGGAACACATTAGTGAAAGTATTCTCAACTGATAAAATGTATTATTTTTATTTTATTTCTTCATTCCCATGAAGCTGCAATGAATATTGTGTAGGTCAGCTAGACGAAATCACACAATGGTAAACTAATTAAATGTATTCTTTTTCCTCTTCATTGACAGAGTGATGGTTACTCTTTTTAAAAAATAAGATTTTCAGCCCTAACCAGTTTGGCTCAGTGGATAGAGCGTTGGCCTGCGGACTCAAGGGTCCCAGGTTCGATTCCGGTCAAGGGCATGTACCTTGGTTGCGGGCACATACCCAGTAGGGAGTGTGCAGGAGGCAGCTGATCGATGTTTCTAACTCTCTATCCCTCTCCCTTCCTCTCTGTAAAAAATCAATAAAACATATTTTTAAAAAAATAAGATTTTCAGTGACTTTATCAAGTGACTTTTTTATCTTTAAATTCCTTCTATAAGAATGACCATCATCATGTCAGAATAATACCTCCTTACAATAATTCTATACTTACAGCTGCAGTCTGGAAGGGGAAAGCACTGGCACCCCTTATTTCAATCATTGTTGGGTTATGCAAATAAATATAAGCAGAGCCCTGACCGGTTTGGCTCAGTGGATAGAGCGTCAGCCTGTGGACTCAAGGGTCCCAGGTTCGATTCCAGTCAAGGGCATGTACCCTGGTTGCGGGCACATCCCCAGTAGGGAATGTGCAGGAGGCAGCTGATCGATGTTTCTCTCTCATCGATGTTTCTAACTCTCTATCCTTCTCCCTTCCTCTCTGTAAAAAATCAATACTAGTGCACGAATAATATAAGCAGAGATAGAACTTAGATTTCTAAGGACAGAGTGAAAGAAATATCTGAAGAATGAGAGAAGTTAGCCAGGTAATAAGGCAGGTAAGAGCTTTTATAGATAAAGGAATAACAAAAGCTAAGGCAAGGAGACTAGAAAGAGAATAATGTGCTCTGAGAACCACGAGTAGTTTGGAATTCTTGGTGTGACCTATAAGGGATGAGCTGGATAGGAAAACAGGAGCCAGGTTGTGGAATGTCACCATAAGGAACTATGGGTATGGGGAAGCAGGGGACTTGGTTAAAAAGTCTATAAGGATTCTCCGAAAGGTCGGGGGCTTCTAGGGAGACCTTGCTGAAGGCAGCAGCCCCTGTCTTGACTTCTCCAAACAAGTCTGAGCCCCCGGGTGTTTTACTGGAATCTCTATGTTTAGTCTTTAGACCCGACCTTGTAGAAGCATGTGTCCTCTCAAGGATACTTATCCTGCTGATTGTATCTAGAGGTTAATTTTAGTTCAAGCTATCCTATATAATAAAAGCGTAGTATGCAAATTGTCCCCTTGACTGAGAGGTCGTCCGGGAGTTCAACCAGGGGGCAGGGCTGGCCAGGGGAAGGGAGGGAAGCCCCAGCCGGCAGCCGGCAGCCAGCAGCTGCTAGGGACCCTACTAGTGCACGAATTTTGTGCACTGGGTAGTTGTTACAATAAAAGCCTAAGGAGGCAGGTGAACAAACCTGTTTGGTTCCTATAGCCAAGCAGTCCCTTAGCCTGCTCTTTCACAGAAACGTGTGTCAGAGTAGTCATGCATCCGTCGCTCAGGGTCTGCTGGTCAGTCCCAGCATTTGGGGAACCAGAAAAGGGTTCCAAAGAGGAGAGGGACATGATCAGAGTTGTTGAATGACAAATAATCAAGAGAGAGTAAAATGGAAGTATGGAATTTAAGGTTGCTCTCCCAAAAAGCCTGACTATAAACAGAAAGAAGAAAAGTGCTGGGGGGAGGAAGAGAACCACAAAAATGGTGAGGCAAAGGAGCCAGTGGAAGCAAGAGACATGGAAGATAAAGGAATCAGGGAAATAACTATTGGAGGAAAAGGCTGCTGGTAAGTTTGTAAGTGTAGGAATAAGAACTTGAGAACAGTATCCACCAATGATCACCTTCCTGCTCTAGAGAAGCACTCAAATTTAGATCTCCTATCCAGAACACCAATTATTCTAGTTCCTAGCTACTCAAAGTATAGTCTAAGGATAAATAGCACCTATAAGTTTGTTAGACATGCACAATCTCAGGCCCCACTGCAGACCTCCCGAATCTGAATCTGCACTGCAATAAGATCCCTAGCAGATTCCCTTACACCAGCGGTTCTCAACCTGTGGGTCGCGACCCCTTTGGCGGTCGAACGACCCTTTCACAGGGGTCACCTAAGACCATCCTGCATATCAGATATTTACATGACGATTCATAACAGTAGCAACATCACAGTTATGAAGTAGCAATGAAAATAATTTTATGGTTGGGTCACAACATGAGGAACTGTATTGAAAGGGCCAGAAGGTTGAGAACCACTGCCTTACACAGTGAAACTTGAAAAGCACTATTCCACACAACCCTGGAGAACTGTAAGGAATTACGGAGAATAGGAAAGGACACAGAAGATGGGAGACAGGAAAAAGGGAAAGAAGAAAAATAACAGCAAATTTCATATTGGCAACCTGATGCTAGAATAAATTATTGACAGGAAGGCCAAACATAATCACAATCTGTAAGAGCCAGCAAAGATGCATTAACAATACATCATGTCAGTTCTGGCCAGTGTGGGTTAGTTGGTTGAGTGTCATCCTGGGCACCGAAAGGTCACCAGTTCAATTCTAGGTTAGGGCATATACCCAGGTTGCAGGTTCAGTCCCCTAATCAGGGTGCATATGAGAGTCAGCCAATCAATGTTTCTCTCACATCAATGTCGATCTCTCTCTCTCTCTCTCCTCCCCCTCCACTCCCTTTCCTTTCTTCTTTCTCTCTAAAAAAAAATAAAATCATGTCAGATTCTCATTTTCTTGTAGCAGTAAGCCTAGGAGATACAGTAGAATAGTGTATCTAGGTTTCAGTAAGTATCTGATAATATGTCTCAAAATATTTTGTAAACAAGAAATGTGGGATCTGTGATAGTTCTATTTAATGCATTCATAATTGGCTTAACAATTATTACAAAAAATATTTTGACTAGTGAATTAAAATTAACCTAGATTTGCAGATCTCTGGTGACAATCTTCTCTCTCCAGACTACTTAAGACTTTTTTATTGGTAATTCTGTTGTTGTTGTTGTTGTTGTTGTTAATCCTCACCAGAGAATATTTTTCCATTGATTTTTTAGGGAGAGTGGAAGAGTGAGGGAAAGACAGAGAGAAACATCAGCAGGAAGTGTGAAAGAAACACATTGATTGGTTGCCTCCTGCACAAGCCCCAACTAGGGCCCGGGCCAGGGAGGAGCCTGTAACCGAGGTATGTACCCTTGACTGAAATCAAAACCGGGACCCTTTGGCTTGCAGACCAATGCTCTATCCACTGAGTCAAACCAGCTAGGGCTTATTGATAATTTAGATGGTGATACAAAAGAGATGTAGCTAGTATCACTGAGAGCAATTATCTATATATATAAAAGGCTAAGTGACCTTTACGACCGCTCGACCAAACGACTGGTCGACCCGTCGCTATGACACACACTGACCACCAGAGAGCAGATGCTCAATGCAGGAGCTGCCCCCTGGTGGTCAGTTCACTCCCACAGCCAACCTCCCACGGCCAGCCAACCTCCCGCGGTCCCTCCCCCTGGCCAGCCAACCTCCCACAGCCCTTCCTCCCAGCCAGCCGGCCCTGATTGGCCCTGATTGGGACTGGGCAAGACGGCCCGATCAGCCCTGATTCCCAGCCAGATCAAGGGACCCCCCCCCCCACCGTGCACAAATTCATGCACCGGGCCTCTAGTGTTACATAATGGCATAATCAAACCCCCCCCCAAAAAAGAAATTAATAGATGGAGACAAAGAACTAAATCATTTTAGTTAAGTTTAGATAAATTAAAATGATTATAAAATTAAAGTGCTAATCTGGACTCCTAAATTGAATAAAAACAAGGATAATGAAAAAGAAGCATAACAGCAGTACATGAAATAAAGCCTTAGGAGTTTTAGTAGATGCTTAATTCAATATGATTCAACATATTGACGTTAACATGAAATCAATAGGATAATATGTAAGTTCAGTTCAACCTGCATGCCAAACTCTCCAACAACACAAGACTGTTAAGATTAAAAGGGGGCAGCGGAGATTTAAACCAGCTTTTGCATTCTATAACTTCAGATAGTACACAAAGATCCCATAGTCAAAATTAAGGATGCCTGATATTAACAATCAGAAGGCCTAATAAGCAGGCCAAATTGAAGTGGAGTGTACTTTTAAAGCTGCCCACATTCTCCCTTGTTTGTATTCTAATATTTGCATGCTAATCAGGCACATCTGTTCCCAAAACCAAATAGCCTTTAATTGGTCCTTCTGATCGCCTACTTGCCCCCCCTGTTCTGATCCCTGTGTCAAGCTGAAAATGATCCTTGACTACCTTATGTGTGTTTCTATATCTACACTGCTTGTGGTGCTCTTGATAAAGACTTAGTTTCTTAGTTTGGGAGGGTCACTGCATACATACTGGGTATTTGGAGGACACGTTTAGGCTTTCAACATCTCAGGGACACTGGGAAGTCCATACTAGTGGCAAGTGGGTGGAATTTCGAGGCCACAATTATTGAGGTACCAAGAAGTCCCAGAAGAAAGTGGAACACCCAAATGACTGAGAGGGACCCCAAACAGTAGGAGTGGTATGTGACCAGTCCCTGTCAGATGGTACACACTGCCAAAATTTTTATTTCAATTTCAATAAAATGCTGTGATTTTTAACAAATTCTGCAGAGATCAAGTAGAAAGATGACTTAGTGTTTTCCAATTTATGTAGCTTCAGGCAGTTCCATCATGTTTCTGACAGTCAAGTATTCCAGATGAAGCTCCATAATGATATTAGATTGAAAGGTAGAGAAGGAGAACCTAAAGATAAGGGGGAGTAGTCACATAATTCACCACTCCTTTTATAAAAGAATATAGCTCAAAAGGCAACCATCAGAAACCACCCCCCCCTCATGCCTTTTTGAATAAATAATTTAGCTATTACTTACAGGATAAGGATTGAGATAGAGATAGTTAACAGGGGAAGAATTAGGAAATTAGGTTATTACATTAACAAAATTGTGAAGCAAGTTTCTAAGTCAGTTTTGAGAAGAGGGAGGCCCTAACTAATCATTCTTAGTCTCATATAACCTTCAGCCTTAAACAACACCAGCTATTAAAAGATGGGTAGAACTGGTACCAATAACTCCAAAATTAAATTCCTACTTTTTCCCCATCCCAACCACTCTCACTACATACAAGAATAAGTTGCCTGAAGGCAATGCTTAAGCAATGACTTGAGCACTTACCTTAAATAACCAGTCTTCTCCCTTCCATCCTCCTAACATACACGCTCATTACTTGATTCCCTGAAAGATGCCCACTTGTCATCTCCACAGACACGAAGAAATCAGCAGGGCCCTAGCCGGTTTGTCTCAGTGGTTAGAGCATTGGCCCTCGGACTGAAGGGTCTCGGGGTTGATTCTGGTCAAGGGCACGTACCTCGGTGGCAGGCTCCATCTACAAGGCAACCTATCGATGTTTTTTTTCTCTCTGTCTCTCCCCCTTCCTTCCACTCTCTCTTAAAAAAAAAAATCTGCCCTAACCGGTTTGGCTCAGTGGATAGAGTGTCGGCCTACGGACTCAAGGGTCCCAGGTTCGATTCTGGTCAAGGGTATGTGCCTTGGTTGCGGGCACATCCCCAGTGGGGGGCCTGCAGGAGGCAGCTGATTGATGTTTCTCCCTCATCGATGTTTCTAACTCTCTATCCCTCTCCCTTCCTCTCTGTAAAAAAATCAATAAAATATTTTTTTTAAAAAATCAATGGAAAAATATATTTTAAAAAGAAAAAAAAAAGAATGCTGGCATCCCTTAGGTCAATGTTAAAGTGTGAATCACCTGCATCAAAATCACATGCATGTTCACTAAAAATATAGACTCCAAAACCCCACGACAAACCCACAGAAACAAAATTTCTATTGTGAGTCAGAGAAAGATAAATACCACATGACCTCACTCATTTGTGGAATATAGAGAACAACGTAGACTGATGAACAGGGACAGATCCAGAGACAGAGAAACAGCGATCAGACTGTCAATCCCCAGAGGGAAAGTAGG
>NW_005354718.1:929050-934630 GCF_000412655.1 Myotis brandtii
GAGAAGCCAAGCAGAAGGAGGGGGGACAGGGGCACGGGGGGGGGGGGGGGCGGTTAATAGGGGGATGAGGACACATTTGTAATAATACCTTAACCAATAAAGAAATTAAAGATAAAAAAAATTCTATTGTGGAATTCAGGCACGTGCATTTTTAACAGATGATTTTTATGAACACTAAGTTTAAGAATCTGTGCCTCGAAATTACAGTCACAAAGTGAGGAAAAGTGATTTACCAACAGTCAACCAGCCCACTACTCTACAGCAGGGCCAGGCTAGAATCTACCCTTCCTAAGAGCTTGCTATGACCTTTACCAGCTAGAGCCCACTGATTTGTTACAATAAAAATGATTTGGCAAAAAGTCCTGTCCAATCTCAACAGCAGCATCCCGCTGAGAAACAGGCAGTTAACCCACTAGTCCCTATTGCCGTCTTTTATGTGGCAGAGGCAGAAAGCGTCATTTTAGGGCTTCTGATAATTTGTAAAATCATCGTTGCTAAAGATCTGCAGCCTTGGGAGAAGGCCACAGAAACAACAGGACAAATACAAAAGGTGCTATTCTCATCAATCAATGAAAGGGTCTGGAAACTGAAATTTGATTACTTTGCCTCTGCTTGAGTCTCGCTTGAACTCTATGTTCCTGGAAATTAAATTCACACTCACGTTGACTTCAGAGAGTCATTCTTTCCTTTCCATTTAGCAGCCTCTGGAAGTGTTTCTTGTCCTAGGAAACTGCACGGGTGGCCCCAGCAAAAAGGAGCTGTAATTAAAGGTGCAAATGAGCACACACAGGGATGCCGAGGGAACCGGAGAGTAAATATCATATACCCCTAACATGAGGTAGACGTGTCCTCAAACATTCTTACTCAGAAAATACAAAGTCACTCTTAATGCAAGGCATTCTCTCAATTACTTTATTTGAAACAAGTAATAACTTATTTGGAATTTTGTTTGGAGAAGGCACAATTATCTAAGATTACTTCAATCAACATTACTTTGGGCTTCTTAAAAATGTCATCTGAGAGAATAAGTAAAAAAGGAGGCAACTGTATCATTCATCATTCCTGAAAGTATAAACTCACAACTGCAAATTTTATATCATATTTAAAAGCCATAAATGGCCCAGCTGGCATGACTCATTTGGTTAGGCATCATCCAATACACCAAAAGATTGCTGGTTCAATTCCCAGTCAGGGCACATGCCTGGGGTTGCAGGCTCCATCCCGAGTGGGGGGCATGTAGGAGACGGCTGATTGATGTTTCTCTCACATTGATGTTTCTCTTTCTCTCTCCCTCTCCCTTCCTCTCTCTCTAAATATCAATAAAAATGTTTTTTAAAAAACAATCCATGAATGATTATGTCATGGTGTTTGTGAATAGCAATGAGACAAATAAAAAACACTTCCCCTCAAGAAATCCGAGTGTTGCCCTGGTTGTCGGTTCGATCCCCAATCAGGGCACACACAAAAATCAACCAATGAAGGCATCAATAAGCAGAACAACAAATCAATGTTTCTCTCTGTCTCTCAAATAAATAAATATATTTTTAAAAGATCAGAATGGTTACTTGTGGCTCAGGTTGAAATTTCAGTGGTCACATCACACGTGAGTTTTAAAAAAGATGTTGTGGCTCATTCACACAGCTTAGAAGTGACGATGGGCCCTGGATAAGTCTATGAAGTGGCTCCAAAATGCTTCTAGCAAAAGCAATTGCTGAAGTCAAGAGGCATGTGCAGAATCTGAACAAAATTATGTCGTAAGTGCAAAGTAGAAAAAACGTGGTTCTAATCTAACTCACTATTTTGTCACTGGTTGCAACAAGATACAACAGATTGAGTACACCAAAGTAAGGTGTCAGATCAAGATGCAAATTTTTCAAAGTTTAATCAAGTGGTTATAATACCTGAACCCTCACCCACCTGGAGGATATAAAAGAATATACAGAGACCTATGGATAGACACTGTGTCCTACCCACACAGGCAAGAATGGAGAGGTGTTGTCTTTTCATTCAAGCCTAGTAAGGGGGCACCAACAAGCCCATGCAGACAGCTTGATGTGTAGCCCCTAGCAATTGAGTTCACAGTGAATTTTGACTGGCTCTGAGAAACCGAAAGGGCACGAGATGGGCTGATAAGCTGCTCAAAGAAGAGGCCAGAGCGGGCAGCCAGTACTCCCAGAATTTACCAGTCAAGGATGTGTGTGTGTGTTCCCTTGCATTGGGTGTGGGCCAATGGCAGGAGGTCACGTCAGGGCTTGTCCAAGAGGTCACCTGCAGGAGCAAACATCCCTCTGCAAGGAGAAGCTGGAGGTCCAGCAGCATTCATGGGCTGAGGGCAAAGTAAGCCACTAACCAAGAATATAGGAGGGCACCACCATCAAGCTTGAAGCCACTTACAATAGGATCAGTCTGCACAGCATTTCCGAGCCCTCCATCTCCTTCCTCCACCTTAGCTCCACCCTGGAAGGCCAGGAAACCTTGGCCAGAAGCTGAAGATGGGAAAGGAAGCCAACCAGACTATCTTGCCCAACTTCAAGCTTCTCCTAGGGAACAGGCCTGGACTGGGGATTGTGTGGAGGGGAGAAGTTTTCATTTTCAATCAAGTCTGGTGCTTTGACTCCTTCATCAGACTGCACATATTATGTATAGTAATCCCCCTTTAACTGTAGGTGATATGTTCCAAGACCCCCAGTGGATGCCTGAAACCATGAATAGTATCAGACCCTATATATACTACATCTTTTCCTATTCATGCATGCCTACAATAGTTTAATTTATAAATTAGACACAGTAAGAGATTAACAATAATAACCAATAATAAAATAGAACAATTATAACAATATGCATAGTAAAAGTTATATAAAATAGCATTATTAAGTTAAAAAAAGGATTACTTGAACACAAGCACGACAATACCAAGATAATCTATCTCATAACCAAGAGGGCTACTGAGTGAGTAAAAAGTGGGGATTACAGCACAGAGCTGCTGGACAAAGGATAAAGGGATGATTCACATCCCAGGTGGGACATAGCAAGACATCAAAAGATTTCATCACGCTACTCAGAACAGCACATAGTTTAAAAATTATTAACTGTTTACTCTGGAATTTTCCATTTTGTATTTTTGGGTGGTAACTGACCAAGGGTAACTGAAACCTGGAAATTGAAACTGCAGATAAGGGGTGACTACTACATTAAACTGAGAGCGTTTCATGACTGAAGAATAACCAGAGAAGCCATGGAATTATCCATACTTTCATTCAAGAAGGTCATTTAATGAAACTGAAATAAAAAGGAATGAACATGGATATACGCAACTATCTGGATGAATCTCCAGGAAATTATTTGGACAAAAAAAAATCCCAAAAGGTTACACACTATGCTATTCCATTTATATAATGGTCTGTGAAATGACAAAATTATAGGAATAGAGATGAGATTAGTGATTGCCAAGAGTTGAGAAGGGGGTGGGTGTGAGAGGAAAGTAGATGTGGTTGTATAAGGGCAACAAGAGGACTCCTTGTGGTGATGGAAATGTCAATATCCTGGTTATGACACTGTACCCATCAGACCTACCAGGTGCCACATGTACTATTAGGGGAAACTGGGGAACGGATACACAGCATATCTCTTTATTCTTTCTTACAATAGCATGTGAATCTACAGTTATCACAAAACAAAAAGTGTAATTTTTTAAAGGGTGCTAAAAGCTGTGTGTACACCAGTGGATTGAACAAGTGATGATCAGCCTCTATTACACTGATTTACGTTCTATCAGCTGAAGATGCTTTGAATCTTTTGTAAAACCTACTGCATTTGGTTGTGCAAAACCCAAGGTTTTCAACCTAATATAGGGTTGTCCACCAAAAATGCATATACACACTTTGAATAATTATAAAGGCAGTGTTCATTAAAATACATTTCATTTTCAAAACTGAGCTATCAGCTGCTAAAGTGTGTATACATTTTGGGGACATACTGTATTTGCTGACTGTGTTAGTGTATTAGTTTATTAGGACTGCCATGACCAAGTACCACAAACTGGGTGCTTAAAACAACAGAAATTTATGTCTCATAGTTATGAAAACTAGAAGTCCGAAATCAAGGTGTTGAAAGGCCATGCTTCCTCTGAAACCTGTAGAGGAATCCTTCCTTGACTCTTCCAAGTTTTTGGTGGTTTACCAGCAATCCTTGGTATTCCTTGGCTTACAGCTGCATAACTCCAACCTCTGCCCTCATCACATAGTGTCCTCCCTGTGTGTCTCTATCTTTACTGGCCATCTTATAAGGATACCAGTCATTGGGTTAAGGACTCACCCTACACCGGTATGACCTCATCTTACTAGTAAGTAAATTATCTGCAAGGACTCTAGTTCCAAATAAGGTCATATTCTGAAGTACTGGGGTAGGACTTTTACATATCTTTTAGGAGGCACAATTAAAATATTCTGTTTGTTATTTTCAGACCTCATTCAACATCCCTACTTCCACCACTGAGCTTCCAGGATAGAAACTCAAGGGCACCACTCTGATCTCACACATTTAGGATCCATCTGTCTCAGGATAGGCAGCCAAATGCCACCTGGAGCTCCCTGATGACAACACTGCCTCTCAGCTACTATCCCATAGGCAGGGTCATGCCCCCCAGGCTGCTTCTAGCAATAACTGACTTTGCCTAGGATCCAAAAGCCTCTAAAAGCATCCCCATTCGTTACTGGGTTCAAAATGTTGCCTGTCTCATTTCATAGTCTCACTCTAACTTAAGTCAGGCTATAGTTTCTGTCCTTGTGGATTTCCTATCAAGAGACCAGCTGTTGCTCCAGATATCTGGCTTTTGTCAACAATGCTCTAGGCTGCTGGCTATGAATGAAGTGTCTGAATCCTGGCTGTAGGCAAAATTCACGCTCATTTCCAGAAAGCTCTTAAGCCTTATACAAATCAAGATTTAATTAATTGTTCTATTTAATCAATTGTTCTATTTTGTTCCCCCCAAGTATTTCATTCCATCAATCAATACTTACTGAGCACTAACTATATGCCTGGCCCTGTTCTAGATGCTGGGGACACAGCACTGCATGAGACAAAGTCTCTGTCCCCAAGGCTCTGCATTTTAATGGAGAAGGGCAGAACACCAAATAAACAAGGTAATAGCTGGGATTATAACTGCTATAGAGGAAATAACCAGGAAGATGTGATAGAAGTGGAAGGGGGACTACTTTAGATAAACTGTCTTGGAGAAAGTGACATCTGAGCTGCAACTGAAAGGATGAACACAAGCCAGCCACAAGAAGCATCTAGAGAACATTCCAGGGCAGAGAGAACAATGAGAACAATGGCCTTTAGTGGTACTGAACGTGACATGTTAAAGGAATGGAATGGTTTCGAAGCTCCGGGGGTATCTCTGCTTTTCTCCTCTCCACCTTTCACCACTTGCTTAGTGCATTCTACCTAAGCACTGGCTATTTAACATGACAAAGCCCACATGAGTCTGGCCCAGGTTCTTCCTGTACTTGGATGCCTGGACCTTGTACTGACAAAGCTCTTGCCCTGGGTTTGGACCAGCTGAGGATACACATATACATC
>NW_005354718.1:937889-947033 GCF_000412655.1 Myotis brandtii
TAATACCTTAACCAATAAAGAAATTAAAGATAAAAAAATTTCTATTGTGGAATTCAGGCACGTGCATTTTTAACAGATGATTTTTATGAACACTAAGTTTAAGAATCTGTGCCTCGAAATTACAGTCACAAAGTGAGGAAAAGTGATTTACCAACAGTCAACCAGCCCACTACTCTACAGCAGGGCCAGGCTAGAATCTACCCTTCCTAAGAGCTTGCTATGACCTTTACCAGCTAGAGCCCACTGATTTGTTACAATAAAAATGATTTGGCAAAAAGTCCTGTCCAATCTCAACAGCAGCATCCCGCTGAGAAACAGGCAGTTAACCCACTAGTCCCTATTGCCGTCTTTTATGTGGCAGAGGCAGAAAGCGTCATTTTAGGGCTTCTGATAATTTGTAAAATCATCGTTGCTAAAGATCTGCAGCCTTGGGAGAAGGCCACAGAAACAACAGGACAAATACAAAAGGTGCTATTCTCATCAATCAATGAAAGGGTCTGGAAACTGAAATTTGATTACTTTGCCTCTGCTTGAGTCTCGCTTGAACTCTATGTTCCTGGAAATTAAATTCACACTCACGTTGACTTCAGAGAGTCATTCTTTCCTTTCCATTTAGCAGCCTCTGGAAGTGTTTCTTGTCCTAGGAAACTGCACGGGTGGCCCCAGCAAAAAGGAGCTGTAATTAAAGGTGCAAATGAGCACACACAGGGATGCCGAGGGAACCAGAGAGTAAATATCATATACCCCTAACATGAGGTAGACGTGTCCTCAAACATTCTTACTCAGAAAATACAAAGTCACTCTTAATGCAAGGCATTCTCTCAATTACTTTATTTGAAACAAGTAATAACTTATTTGGAATTTTGTTTGGAGAAGGCACAATTATCTAAGATTACTTCAATCAACATTACTTTGGGCTTCTTATAAATGTCATCTGAGAGAATAAGTAAAAAAGGAGGCAACTGTATCATTCATCATTCCTGAAAGTATAAACTCACAACTGCAAATTTTATATCATATTTAAAAGCCATAAATGGCCCAGCTGGCATGACTCATTTGGTTAGGCATCATCCAATACACCAAAAGATTGCTGGTTCAATTCCCAGTCAGGGCACATGCCTGGGGTTGCAGGCTCCATCCCGAGTGGGGGGCATGTAGGAGACGGCTGATTGATGTTTCTCTCACATTGATGTTTCTCTTTCTCTCTCCCTCTCCTTTCCTCTCTCTCTATCAATAAAAATGTTTTTTAAAAAACAATCCATGAATGATTATGTCATGGTGTTTGTGAATAGCAATGAGACAAATAAAAAACACTTCCCCTCAAGAAATCCGAGTGTTGCCCTGGTTTTCTGTTCGATCCCCAATCAGGGCACACACAAAATTCAACCAATGAAGGCATCAATAAGCAGAACAACAAATCAATGTTTCTCTCTGTCTCTCAAATAAATAAATATATTTTTAAAAGATCAGAATGGTTACTTGTGGCTCAGGTTGAAATTTCAGTGGTCACATCACACGTGAGTTTTAAAAAAGATGTTGTGGCTCATTCACACAGCTTAGAAGTGATGATGGGCCCTGGATAAGTCTATGAAGTGGCTCCAAAATGCTTCTAGCAAAAGCAATTGCTGAAGTCAAGAGGCATGTGCAGAATCTGTACAAAATTATGTCGTAAGTGCAAAGTAGAAAAAACGTGGTTCTAATCTAACTCACTATTTTGTCACTGGTTGCAACAAGATACAACAGATTGAGTACACCAAAGTAAGGTGTCAGATCAAGATGCAAATTTTTCAAAGTTTAATCAAGTGGTTATAATACCTGAACCCTCACCCACCTGGAGGATATAAAAGAATATACAGAGACCTATGGATAGACACTGTGTCCTACCCACACAGGCAAGAATGGAGAGGTGTTGTCTTTTCATTCAAGCCTAGTAAGGGGGCACCAACAAGCCCATGCAGACAGCTTGATGTGTAGCCCCTAGCAATTGAGTTCACAGTGAATTTTGACTGGCTCTGAGAAACCGAAAGGGCACGAGATGGGCTGATAAGCTGCTCAAAGAAGAGGCCAGAGCGGGCAGCCAGTACTCCCAGAATTTACCAGTCAAGGATGTGTGTGTGTGTTCCCTTGCATTGGGTGTGGGCCAATGGCAGGAGGTCACGTCAGGGCTTGTCCAAGAGGTCACCTGCAGGAGCAAACATCCCTCTGCAAGGAGAAGCTGGAGGTCCAGCAGCATTCATGGGCTGAGGGCAAAGTAAGCCACTAACCAAGAATATAGGAGGGCACCACCATCAAGCTTGAAGCCACTTACAATAGGATCAGTCTGCACAGCATTTCCGAGCCCTCCATCTCCTTCCTCCACCTTAGCTCCACCCTGGAAGGCCAGGAAACCTTGGCCAGAAGCTGAAGATGGGAAAGGAAGCCAACCAGACTATCTTGCCCAACTTCAAGCTTCTCCTAGGGAACAGGCCTGGACTGGGGATTGTGTGGAGGGGAGAAGTTTTCATTTTCAATCAAGTCTGGTGCTTTGACTCCTTCATCAGACTGCACATATTATGTATAGTAATCCCCCTTTAACTGTAGGTGATATGTTCCAAGACCCCCAGTGGATGCCTGAAACCCATGAATAGTATCAGACCCTATATATACTACATCTTTTCCTATTCATGCATGCCTACAATAGTTTAATTTATAAATTAGACACAGTAAGAGATTAACAATAATAACCAATAATAAAATAGAACAATTATAACAATATGCATAGTAAAAGTTATATAAAATAGCATTATTAAGTAAAAAAAAGGATTACTTGAACACAAGCACGACAATACCAAGATAATCTATCTCATAACCAAGAGGGCTACTGAGTGAGTAAAAAGTGGGGATTACAGCACAGAGCTGCTGGACAAAGGATAAAGGGATGATTCACATCCCAGGTGGGACATAGCAAGACATCAAAAGATTTCATCACGCTACTCAGAACAGCACATAGTTTAAAAATTATTAACTGTTTACTCTGGAATTTTCCATTTTGTATTTTTGGGTGGTAACTGACCAAGGGTAACTGAAACCTGGAAATTGAAACTGCAGATAAGGGGTGACTACTACATTAAACTGAGAGCGTTTCATGACTGAAGAATAACCAGAGAAGCCATGGAATTATCCATACTTTCATTCAAGAAGGTCATTTAATGAAACTGAAATAAAAAGGAATGAACATGGATATACGCAACTATCTGGATGAATCTCCAGGAAATTATTTGGACAAAAAAAAATCCCAAAAGGTTACACACTATGCTATTCCATTTATATAATGGTCTGTGAAATGACAAAATTATAGGAATAGAGATGAGATTAGTGATTGCCAAGAGTTGAGAAGGGGGTGGGTGTGAGAGGAAAGTAGATGTGGTTGTATAAGGGCAACAAGAGGACTCCTTGTGGTGATGGAAATGTCAATATCCTGGTTATGACACTGTACCCATCAGACCTACCAGGTGCCACATGTACTATTAGGGGAAACTGGGGAACGGATACACAGCATATCTCTTTATTCTTTCTTACAATAGCATGTGAATCTACAGTTATCACAAAACAAAAAGTGTAATTTTTTAAAGGGTGCTAAAAGCTGTGTGTACACCAGTGGATTGAACAAGTGATGATCAGCCTCTATTACACTGATTTACGTTCTATCAGCTGAAGATGCTTTGAATCTTTTGTAAAACCTACTGCATTTGGTTGTGCAAAACCCAAGGTTTTCAACCTAATATAGGGTTGTCCACCAAAAATGCATATACACACTTTGAATAATTATAAAGGCAGTGTTCATTAAAATACATTTCATTTTCAAAACTGAGCTATCAGCTGCTAAAGTGTGTATACATTTTGGGGACATACTGTATTTGCTGACTGTGTTAGTGTATTAGTTTATTAGGACTGCCATGACCAAGTACCACAAACTGGGTGCTTAAAACAACAGAAATTTATGTCTCATAGTTATGAAAACTAGAAGTCCGAAATCAAGGTGTTGAAAGGCCATGCTTCCTCTGAAACCTGTAGAGGAATCCTTCCTTGACTCTTCCAAGTTTTTGGTGGTTTACCAGCAATCCTTGGTATTCCTTGGCTTACAGCTGCATAACTCCAACCTCTGCCCTCATCACATAGTGTCCTCCCTGTGTGTCTCTATCTTTACTGGCCATCTTATAAGGATACCAGTCATTGGGTTAAGGACTCACCCTACACCGGTATGACCTCATCTTACTAGTAAGTAAATTATCTGCAAGGACTCTAGTTCCAAATAAGGTCATATTCTGAAGTACTGGGGTAGGACTTTTACATATCTTTTAGGAGGCACAATTAAAATATTCTGTTTGTTGTTTTCAGACCTCATTCAACATCCCTACTTCCACCACTGAGCTTCCAGGATAGAAACTCAAGGGCACCACTCTGATCTCACACATTTAGGATCCATCTGTCTCAGGATAGGCAGCCAAATGCCACCTGGAGCTCCCTGATGACAACACTGCCTCTCAGCTACTATCCCATAGGCAGGGTCATGCCCCCCAGGCTGCTTCTAGCAATAACTGACTTTGCCTAGGATCCAAAAGCCTCTAAAAGCATCCCCATTCGTTACTGGGTTCAAAATGTTGCCTGTCTCATTTCATAGTCTCACTCTAACTTAAGTCAGGCTATAGTTTCTGTCCTTGTGGATTTCCTATCAAGAGACCAGCTGTTGCTCCAGATATCTGGCTTTTGTCAACAATGCTCTAGGCTGCTGGCTATGACTGGAGTGTCTGAATCCTGGCTGTAGGCAAAATTCACGCTCATTTCCAGAAAGCTCTTAAGCCTTATACAAATCAAGATTTAATTAATTGTTCTATTTAATCAATTGTTCTATTTTGTTCCCCCCAAGTATTTCATTCCATCAATCAATACTTACTGAGCACTAACTATATGCCTGGCCCTGTTCTAGATGCTGGGGACACAGCACTGCATGAGACAAAGTCTCTGTCCCCAAGGCTCTGCATTTTAATGGAGAAGGGCAGAACACCAAATAAACAAGGTAATAGCTGGGATTATAACTGCTATAGAGGAAATAACCAGGAAGATGTGATAGAAGTGGAAGGGGGACTACTTTAGATAAACTGTCTTGGAGAAAGTGACATCTGAGCTGCAACTGAAAGGATGAACACAAGCCAGCCACAAGAAGCATCTAGAGAACATTCCAGGGCAGAGAGAACAATGAGAACAATGGCCTTTAGTGGTACTGAACGTGACATGTTAAAGGAATGGAATGGTTTCGAAGCTCCGGGGGTATCTCTGCTTTTCTCCTCTCCACCTTTCACCACTTGCTTAGTGCATTCTACCTAAGCACTGGCTATTTAACATGACAAAGCCCACATGAGTCTGGCCCAGGTTCTTCCTGTACTTGGATGCCTGGACCTTGTACTGACAAAGCTCTTGCCCTGGGTTTGGACCAGCTGAGGATACACATATACATAAACCAGAAATATTCTGCTTAGACCATCCTGAGAGATGGACACTGGCCATGGTGGAATCTGAAGCAGAAAACAATGAGCAGCTCATTCCCCAACCACATACCTGACAGCTGTCTGGACTTAATCCACACCACACAACTGACTGTGGTGAGGGTTGTTACCTGGTGACCTCCTCATGAGCTCTTATAAACACTCAGGAAAGTGGAAACCAGCTTATGACCCAAAGACTGTTGAGATCATCATCCCCTGGGAAGCTACATTTAACAATAGCAATATTTCCCTTTTCTAACACAGCTCAATATTTTTGTTGTTACTAAGTTTTCATATTCATTAACCTTGAACAACTATTTATGTGTAAATGACTTGATAAATTTTAAAAGGATGTTTCCTTAGAGAGACAAAGTATCAGAGGCTATATACTGATTCAAGAGAGTTGCCAGTGTTTTCTAATCCAATACACCCTCCTCTGGGCCCTGTACTGCACAGGCCTTTGACAACCCTATGGTGTTAACCTCCCTTACATTCCTGAGCCTGAGTATGACCTTCCACTCCTGACCTTTTGCACAGCCAGGCTTACAGTCCTCCTCAGTGTCCGAGAGAACCTCTCCAGTTACCAGCTTGTCTCTAGCTTCTGTTCAATTCCTGGGGTTCTGGGTTTCAGCTGCTTTTCATTCCTGGGCATCAGACTTCCATTGCATAAGGCCCTGTCTAACTTGTTTATCTAAATGGAGGACAAAAAATACTAAAATACACACACACACACTGAGTGCCCAGATTATTATAACCACCTGATGTTTGTAGGCAAATTAGCTACAATTTCACGCTGAAGTTGCTAGAGGGCCAGACCATTATAAATAGGAAAGCAGGTGATATATATGTGTGTATATATATCACACGTGTATATATATATATATATATATGATATATATGTGTGTATATATATCACACGTATATACACACACACACACACACACACAGAGTATATCACTCTGGATATTTCTGTTGTGTGACAGGAACTCAACTCACACAAATTTAAGCCAAAAAGGAGGTTTGGGGGTTTGGGGTTCACCTAATTAGAAAATACAGGCTCAGGACCTCTCAAACAATACCATAGGATGGTTTCTCTCTCCCTCACTCTCTCCCTCTCCCACACCTCCTGCTTTCTCTCTCTCTCACCTCTGCTTCTCTCTCTGCCCTTATTCTCTCCTAAGCAGACAGCTCCTGGCTTCCTTTATCATTGCTTAGCAGCCCCTTTGGAAAAATAGGGCTTCTCTACCAGCATCTCTGTCAAGGACTTTGACCAAGCCTGGATCCTA
The DNA here is from genome assembly GCF_000412655.1 of Myotis brandtii. Lineage (NCBI taxonomy): Eukaryota > Metazoa > Chordata > Mammalia > Chiroptera > Vespertilionidae > Myotis > Myotis brandtii. Next base: position 944,698 of record NW_005354718.1, read on the forward strand.
TGACCATCCCTGGACTAATCACTGAGGACAGGAAACAGAATCCTGGGACCAGCAAGGTCTCCGTGGTCGGCAAACTGCGGCTCACGAGCCAAATGCGGCTTTTTGGCCCCTTGAGTGTGGCTCTTCCACAAAATAACACGTACAGGCGCACATACAGGGCGATTGAAACTTCGTGGCCCATGCACAGAAGTCGGTTTTCGGCCTGGGCGAGTCTATTTTGAAGAAGTACTGTTGATATTTGGCTCTGTTGACTAATGACTTTGTCGACCGCTGGTCTAGATCATGTGCCTACCCCATCTCTCGGGGTGGGAGTGGAGTTATACAGAGCACTGTGTGGGGCAGTCATATAAGGAACCACATGAGGTAGACTACAGTTTGAATCACTATTCATTCCACAATCTTCAACCACCTGCTACCCTCTGCTACACAGGCTGGAAAGCTAAAAATATTACTTATCAGACAGCCTTGCAGTTAGGGTGCAGGCTCATGATCTAGGTTCTGCCCAGCAGCTGTTCCCTAAGAGAGCGGACATGATTAAGGTGACATGTTGGCTGAGTGCAATCATCAAGTTTTCTTGTAAATGCAGGGAGATGACAGATGCCGTTGCTGCTTCTAGGACAGCTGTGTCCTAGGGTTCTGGAGTCTACTCCCTCACTTCACTGGTGGGACATGACAGCAGCTTCATGATTTCTGTTAGAGCCAGTGGCATGATTGCACATATTTCTTGACTCTGTCCCTAGCTCTGTGACATCCAGGCTCTCCCATAAATTCTGAAAGCAACCTAATAACCCATAATAAATTTCTTCCTTCATAAACTGTCTAGTTTGGTGTAGAAGTAAAACTTAGTGTAGAAGTAAAACCTTGCCCTGCTGCAATATGGAAAAAGATGCACATTATGTCCCACAGTCAGGAAAAAACAAAAACAAAAACTTGGTCTCTGAGCCCCTCTCTTCCCCCAAAATAAAGACACATTAAAAAGACCCAGGCTCAGCTGGTGTGGCTCAATGGTTGAGTGTTGACCTATGAACCTGGAGGTCACGGTTCGATTCTCAGTCAGGGCCCATGCCTGGGTTGCAGGCCCGATCCCCAGTAGGTGGCGTGGAGTAGGTAGCCAATAGATGTTTCTCCTCACAATAAATGAAATCTTGAGCCTTTTCTGTAAGTTACTGACTCCTAATAAGAACTTTATTGTTTTCTAACTTTATTGACTTTTGCAATGCTGATAGCTGAAGATATGACACAATCTTTGAGGTTATAACACTAATGTGATTTAAATACTACTTTTTCCCCCACAATAAACATAGTAACTGTAAACTTGGTAATCTCGCAGTGGCTTTCTTTTAAATGCTTGTTTTATATTTGACAAGCAAATCCTGAACTCCTTGCAGTTCATCTCAACAAGTAAAATGTTTTTATTAAATGTTTTTGTAGCTGTGTCTTCTTTTGACAATAGGCTCTGTTGTTTGCAACTGAAAAATCTGATGAGTACTGGAAGGGAGGCTGATCAGTGAATTTGCACTTGTTTGGGAAAAGCTGTGCTGTTTGGGGGAAAAGGGTGTGCTATAAAATAAAAACTGAAAATTTCCCTAAATTATTTCATAACTAGAGGCCCAGTGCCTGAATTCGTGCACGGGTGGGTCCCTAGGCCTGGCCAGGGCTGATCGGGCCAATCAGGGCAGGGCCGACTGGGGCCTGCTAGCCGGGGGGGAAGAACAGGGGGAGGGACCGCGGGAGGTTGGTTGGCTGGCCGGCCGGCCGTGGGGAGGGACCAGGGGAGGTTGGGCAGCTCCTACATTGAGTGTCTGCCCCCTGGTGGTCAGTGCGCATCATAGCAACTGGTCAACCAGTCGTTCCAGTCATTCAGTTGTAACGGTCAGTTAGGCTTTTATATACATAGATAGACTAGAGGTCCTGTGCACAAATTCACACATGGGTGGGGTCCCTCGGCCTGGCCAGTGATCTAGGCCTATGGGGGGCAGGGACACCGGCCAGCCGCGAGAAGGACCTCGGGAGGTTGGCCAGCCGGCCCCCAAATTGGGGCCTTTGGGGGGGGCCAGCCAGGGGAGGGGCCGTGGGTGGTTGGCTGGCTGGCCCCACCCCCGATCAGGGTTGGGGGGGCTAATCAGGGGCAGGACCAGCCAGGGGGAGGGACCGTGGGAGGTTGGAGGGGACCAATCAGTGCCTGGACTGGGCTGGTTGGCCACCGCAGTGCACATCATAGCGACTGGTTGGTCTGGTCGTTTCAGTCATTGCACCATTCTGGTTGCTGGGCTTTTATTATATAGACTAGAGGCCCGGTGCACAAAAATTTGTGCCCTCGGGAGGGGGGGGGGCCC
>NW_005354718.1:947200-950296 GCF_000412655.1 Myotis brandtii
GGTCAGTGTGTGTCATAGTGACCAGTCATTCCCAGTCGTTCTGCTGTTAGGGTCAATTTGCATATTACCCTTTTATTATATAGGATGTTATTATAACTGAATAATGTGGTATATGTTATAAAGTATAAACCCCAGCATAAGTGTAAGGCTGATTGTTAGTAACCATATTGGCAGGTAAGTCAAGGGTACCTAACATTGCATAGGAAGCATCCATCTGCCATTAGCAAAACTCTCCCTGTCCTTGCTCATTAAAAATCCTCTGTGGCCTTAGTCAATTCTGCTCAGTGGGTAGAGCATTGGACCATGGACTGAAGGGTCCCAGGTTTGATTCCAGTCAAGGGCATGTACCTCAGTTACAGGCTCGATTCCCAGCCCCAATAGGGATGTGTGCCCCCTTCCTTCCACTCTCTCTAAAAATCAATGGAAAAATATTCTCAGGTGAGGATTAACAAAAAAATCCTATATAATAAAAGGCTAATATGCAAATTGTCCCCTTGGGAGTTTGGGAGACTGGGAGTTTGATCACTTGGTATGATGTGCGCTGACCAGCAGGGGGCAGCGTGGAACATGGCGGGCGACCAGCAGCAGCCGCAGGGAGCTGAGGGAGCGAGGGAAGGAGGAGGCAGAAAGGCCAGCAAACTTGATTAGCCCTGATTGTCGTCCAGGCCTAGGGACTCTACCCATGCATGAATTTTGTGCACTGGGCCTCTAGTAAATAAATAAAGGCCCTCTGAATTTCATAAAGTGTCCACAGGTAATGTCTACCTACATGAAGGGACCATCACTGGAAATCAACATCCTTCAGTTCTCTTCAGCTTCCTTCCTTTGAAGTCCAAATCACTACTTCCTTTCTCTTCAGTTTAAGACAGCACATCGCCCCAATTGGCTGATCTGTCCTCAGCTCCCTTATTCTTACAGAACTGTTGTATGTACATACATAATAAATTTGGGTATTTAGTCCTGTTAATATGTCTCATGTCAATTTGATTAGACCAGCCAGAAGTACTATGAAGGAAATGAGGGGAAAAATTCCCCCTTTCCCCACAGAATTATTTTCAAACAATAGAGGGCCTCTGGACATCTCAATGAAAAATTCTAGAGAATAAAGGAAGTATATTTGAATTTATTTAAAGAAAAAAAAGAAGGGCTCATTCATCTATACTACGGGACAGGGAAAAACAAGTAAATTAAATTAGGGTCATATACTATTCTAGATACTATTCCATCCTCCATTTACTTTTCAACCTTATAGATTCTTCCATGATAAATTTTTTTATTCCTAATATGTGCCTTTTTCCTAATATTTTGAGGTTCATAAAACCATACTTGCCAAGTTTACTTGCCTTGTAACTGATTGCACATGACTTTGGAACTTAAGCTCTGAGCCTCAACTGTCTTTACCAGGAAGATTCAATTACATAGATATGTTTGTATGCATCAAATCCTCAGAGAACAATGAATCAAGAATCCCAGTAAGTAACAAGTACACAGGGCTATGTTTAGCTAAGCTTTTAAGGAAACCACAAATGCCTTTCACTTTTGCACAAGTTCTCTGATCTTTGATTTCTAGACATTTAAACATATTTATTCTTTTTTTTCTGAATATAAAAAGGAACAAATGAAATTCTCTTAGGAGGACCCAAGTAATGTGGAGGGGTGAAAATATGTCCCCCTAGGCCATGTCAGACATAACCAAGATCAAGGGGAAAATCAAGTCTCCTGTTTAGAGATAGCCACAAAAGCAGTTTTTGCATGTCATAGTGCCATGTGGAAAGAGATGAAATAAGGGCATTCATAAAAACACATTTTAACACACACACACACTCACCTAGACATAGTCACATTGAGGTCTACTCCTGAAAATGCTCTCATGACAAAAAGTAGAAGACAAATATTATGATAGAATAGGACAGGATGATGACAATCGGAGAAATTATGAAGGGAAATTTCAAACACTTAAAATTCTTCCATTGCCTTTTTTATGTCAGTTATTTTGGTTTCCATGGAAATTCATAACAGTCTACAAATAAGTAATCTATAAAAATAAAAATCCATAAAAATCACACATACTCACAATCTTTTTACATCATTATAAATGCCACATCAGAAAATTCGCATTTGAAGGGAAGCCACATATTTACAACATGTTCAAGAAGCTTCAACAAAAACTGAATACTGATAGTACCATTTATTACTTAAAAGAGTCGCTACCAGAAGTGCTGATAACTCTCACACCAGGAGACACACGTTTTTTTTTTTTACTCATTTCAATTCAGTGGCGTTTCCTTCTCCCAACAAGTATAACTAAACCTGTTGAATGTGGTGTTTTGTGTTTTTTTTATCCTGTCTTTATTCTATACTTCAAGCAAAACACAGGTAGAGAAATAGACTGAGGTTTGTTTTGTTTTGGTGTTCAACAATATCTGAAGGCAACGAAGTTGAACTCCACCGGGTTGTTTACCAGCAGGTCGATGTTCCGAAGAAGCCAGCCATAAGACGCGCAAAATACGGCTCTTTGAAAATAATTGTACATATAGGGAATAGATGAGAGCGGAAAACACATCCGTCATCAGCAACCAAACAGAAGCCTTGTTCCCCGCTATTTGTAAACAAGAGCTCGGGGCAGCGCTCCGCGCGGGCACTAGAAAAGTAAGACAGTGGTTCTCAACCTTGGCTGCACAATAGAATCACCTGGGAATCTTTAAAATCCTGATTTCTGGGCCTCCGGAGGCCCAGGTGATTCTAATGTGCAGCCAAGGTTGAGAACCACTGAAGTAAGAAATGCTGGGCACGACCCTGCGCGCATCCCGAAGCGTTCCGCAAGGGCGGCCTGGGGAGGCTGACCTCCTCCGGCACCAGGCACGGTCCTCGGCCGGGAGAAAGCCCCACGGGACAACCCTTCGGCTTCCAGAGTGGGGCGGGAGTGGACCGTGCCTGCTGAAGTTCCCCGCAGTTACCCGACCTTCTTCAACCTCCTTCCACTACCTGCACTCGGCCGTTTGGGGACCGGATGCGCGCCTGTGCCCTCGGGGCCAAGCCCGCGGGAGGCGCCCCGGCGGACGGCTTACCGAGCAGCGAGCCTATGAAGATGACGAC
>NW_005354718.1:950578-951081 GCF_000412655.1 Myotis brandtii
ACCCCCAGGAGGGCGGCGCGGTCAGAACCCGCCGAGCGTGGCCCGACCCTCTTCCCGGGGGGTCAGCGCAGCCCAGCCCACTCGGCGGAGAGGGAGCCACTCAGGGAGGCATTTGGTGGTCACAGGAGGGAACTCTCCGCTCTCGCCGCGCACTCCAGCCTCTGCTCCTTGCACGCCCCCGAGGGTCGGGGCATCCCTCGCGAGTCCCCTCGGCTGCGGGCTCAGCCCTCCTCCTTAGCGGGAAGAGACAATTTGGCCGAAGCCGTTTTTCAGTCCTGCCGGCTTCGAGGCTGGATGGCGATGGGAAACCTGCGAAAAGCCCAAGCCAAGTGGCCGAAGCCTCGAGGGGAACCCCGACTTCCCGACGGCGCCCACGGCACGGGCAGAATGCCCTGAATCTCCCCCGATTGCCTCGCCCTCAGCACCTGGCGGTCCCCCCGGGACTCTCGCGCGGTCTCCCCCGACCTCCACCTCCACCCCCACCCGCCTCGGCCCCTGCTGCA
>NW_005354718.1:951351-967393 GCF_000412655.1 Myotis brandtii
CCCGCGGCGGGGCGGCGGCGGCGGCGGGGACGGCGCCATCTTGGCCCCCCTGAGCGTGATGACTACGGCCCGGCCCCGAGTGTGGGAGGCGCGGTGGAGCCTCGTAGCGCTACGATGGCGAGGCTGGCGGCTTCTTCCCGGCTTCGCTCCCGTTATTATGGCTGTAGCTGCTCCTCATCGCGTCAGCAGGGGCTGCCTGGGGCTTGTAATGACACGTCGCTGCCCCTTGGGCTGGGAGCTCAGACTCCGGCTCCACAGTCAGGCCTTGGGTGTAGCGGGTGCATTTGAGAAAGATGAAATGTAGGAATCCAATGCACGGTTTCTTGGTCCTTTTTTATTGAGTCTCGTTTCTGAAAGGTGCACGATGTAACTCAGGGCCGGTGGGTCCCCGGAATGTACAGTTGGGAGGGAGCAGCTTCCTGCGGGCTGGTGCCAGAGGATGGAAGCGGGGATAACCAGTTGAGCGGGAAGGGATGGTGAAGCGAGAAGCTAAGTGGGGCCCTGACCGGTGTGGCTCAGTGGATAGAGCCTCGGCCTGCGGACTTAAAGGTCCCAGGTTCAATTCCGGTCAAGGGCATGTGCCTTGGTTGTGGGCACATCCCCAGTAGGAGGTATGCAGGAGGCAGCTGATCGATGTTTCTAATTCTCTATCCCTCTCCCTTCCTCTCTGTAAAAAAAATCAATAAAATATATTTTTTTTAAAAAGAAGCTAAGTGGGGAAAGGAACATGTATAGTATCTCCAGGAAGGATCTGGGAAAGAAAAGGAGAAATGAGACAGGAAAAGACGACCAAAGGTTTGCTTATCTGGGCTTTATGGAGGTCCCCGCTATGGGTTTCTTTTCTAATAAGTGAAAGGACATGGTTGAGGGCTCTGACATTGACTGATAGGCCTAGGTCCCAGAATAATAATTCGTAAGAATTAAGATTATAGAGTTATTTCTTGGTTGCCTCGAGGCTGATCGTGCTACAACATGTCTTGAAAGGACAAAAATCCGTCGTGCACGTCTTTGGATTCTCACAATACCTGCATATCATCCTCCTCCAGGTAAACGGTTATTTTAAATATTTTGGAGACCAAGAAAGAGAAAGAGAGGGAAAATTACTGATTAATTGTACTTTCAACAACAAAAAAAGTTAAAATTTGTTCTGGGAGTCCAAACATTTTAAAATCCCTGATGAAACCCCCTACACGATAACATTACAAAACAAAAAGGATAACAGTAATTCCCCACCATCCGGCACATTCCTTTAGGAAGGGTTCGGGAAGAATGTGTGAGTGAGTTGTCTAGAACAGTTGCAAAAATACCTTTTACCCACCTTCACCTGCCATCCCTCTTCCTCCATTCAAAACTCTAAGAAGGATTGGGATAAAGGTGTAGGAAAGAGTATTTAATAAAGCAAGAAACCTCATTTTTTTTTTAATTCTGAAAAGAGCAGTAAATTCGCTACAGTCCCTAAATTAGTACTAGGGTATAGGTCTAGTTGAATCAAGAAATAACCTGGTCAGCAGAGGTCACCGTGAGTCTCAGACTTGCAGAAGGATCGCTTTGTGAAAATGTAGGACCAAGAACAGAATTTCTATGGCTGTGTGCTATATTTTTCTCTGGCTACAAGAAAATTTAAGCTTGATCTAAGACGGTGGTCGGCAAACCGCGGCTCGTGAGCCACATGCGGGCTCTTTGGCCCCTTGAGTGTGGCTCTTCCACAAAATACTACGTTCGGGCGCGCATGTACAGTGCGATTGAAACTTCATGGCCCATGCGCAGAAGTCGGTTTTCTGCCTGGGCGAGTCTATTTTGAAGAAGTGGCCTTAGAAGAAGTGGGGGGTGTCGGTCAGTCGGGTGACGGGAGACACAGCGGTGCAGGTGGGCCACGGGATATGCTCGATTCATGCACAAGTTGAGTGAACCAGTCAGTCAGCAGTCTCATTGTGCAGTGGTTAGTGCTAGTCACGTCCGCAAATTGTGCGCGGGTGACAAAAGTACCTCCTCGAAGCATAAAGTTACCTGTATTTTTTCAACCAGCTGCAAATCCTACATTTTCAAGCATGAACCTTATCAAGAGTAAATTGAGAAGTCATCTTATTGATGAGAACCTGGAATCGTGCCTAAAATTAAAAACAACAACATACAAACCTGACTTACCCAAACTTTCCAAGGAGATGCAAGGCCATTGTTCACATTAGTGTTTGTCAGTCATTGTCATGATTTAATTTTATGGATATTGTAAGGTAAATTGTAAGGAATTTAATTTTATCAATAAATAATATCGTTATAAAGTATGATATCAAGTTTTATTCAACGTACCTATAGTTTAACTAAGACTTAAAACTTTAAGTAAAGTTTATTAAGTTAATTTTAGGGAACGTTGTGGAGTGAAAGAAGATGTAGTGTCGAGGATTGAGAAAGGTATGTTGAGATGGTTTGGACATATAGAGAGGATGAACGAAAGGAGATAGACGAAACAAGTATACAAGACGAGTGTGGATGGGAGAGTTGGAAGGGGTCGACCTCAGCGAATGTACCTCAATCAGATTGAGGATGTTTTTAGCAAAGGCCAGCTTAGGAGTACCCTAATTAAGTTAATAACAGTGTACCTACCTATATAGTTTAAGTTTAAAAAATTTGGCTCTAAAAAGAAATTTTAAGCGTTGTACTGTTGATATTTGGCTCTGTTGACTAATGAGTTTGCCGACCACTGATCTAAGAGATTGGACGTGATCTAAATGTATGCTAAGTGCCTATAGTAGTGTTATTTATACTTGCCAGGTCATCATAAACTCTAAAAAGTAGCAGTCTTTTACTTACCTCACAAATACGCATTTTGGACAAGGCTCGATGGGACAGCTTATCTTTGCACCGCATGACATCAGCTGGGGCAGCTCAAAGTTGAGGCCAAGGTCTGGAACCTGAAGGCTTGTTCACTCACATGTCTGGAAGTTGATGCTGGCTTATTGTTGGGACTCGAGCTGGGACTGGCCTCTCTAGGTAGCTGCCTACCTTCCTCACTGCCTGGCAGCTACACTCCAAAAGTGAGTATTCCAAGAGAGACTCACAAGAGGACACGGCAGAAGCTGCATTGACTTTTATGACTTAACCTCAGAACTCATATGACATCACTTCCACTAGATTGTATCTGTTGAAACAGTAAAAGTCACATTTAAGGGGAGAGGACATAGATCATACCTCCCAAGGGGAGGATTGTCAGTCATATTGTAAAACGAACATGTGGGATGAGACACGTTGCAGTCATTTAAAGAAAATATGTCAAAAGAAATCCTTCAAAAGGTCCCATTTCCGGTATATTTCTTTGGGCATTAAACCTGAAGAGGTAAAAAACCACAAAAATGAATGACAGTTCATCTCAATTACTTATCATGTACAGGTGCTCCGTGGATATGAGCTGGCCAATAGTAACACCTGACAGCAATCTGATACACAGCCATGGCTGAAGACAGGTGATTAGGACCACCCGCCAACACGTTTATGTGCTCGCTAATTTTTATACAAACTTTCTGGAGATACACTTAAAGCTGATAACGGGAAATGGAGTAAAAAATAACTAACCTCTATCTCAGATAATGTTATCAGTAACGTTCCTCTCCCATAATGAACAGTATAAGAAGGCATTCTCCCAATTTAAAAACACCCTGCGTTCCCAGTTTTTAAGTTAGTTGTTTAGCACTCAGGATCGATTTCCCTGTAGAAATAATAAACATGGTAATAGCGTTCCCAGGCAAGATAGGGGTAAAAAGAGGGAATGAGAGGCCCTACGGATTAAGGACTCCCAGGGAAGTCCTACTTAGTCTGTACCTCTCCCTGGAGTTCTGCCCCCTTCAGTCTTTTTAAAGAGTTACTTCTCTTTTCCTCATAACAGTAGTTTACTCATTTAACAAATGTCAATACCCTTGTGCTGGGAAGGCAGGAATACAGTGGTGTGGACTAGAATAGATTCTCATAGCTTTCAACCATCACCTGTTCCTTAATAATATACCTACTGGAATTTGCTTAGGAAGTTTCCTTCTCATAACCATGGGAAAATAGGTATAAGGTTAATTTTATGTGGTAACTTGACTGGTCTATGGATTGCCCAAATATTTGGCCAAATGTTATTCTGGGTTTGTCTATGAGAGTATTTCTGGATGAGATTAACATTTGAGTCTGTAGACTGAGCAAAAAAGATTGCCCTTCTTAAAACCCCTAAGACAGGTGGTCGTCCAACATATGGAAGAAACCAAAGTGCCCATCAATAGAAAAGTATATAAAAAAACTGGCACATATATACAGTGGCATATTACTTGATTACAAAAAAAGAACAAAATCTTACTATTTGTGGATGGACCTAGAGGTTATTATGCTAAGTGAATAAGTCAAAGACAAAGACAAATACCATGTGATTTCACTTATATGTGGAATCTAAAGAACACACTAAACAAGTAAAATTGAAACACCCTAGCCAGTTTAGCTCAGTGGATAGAGCAGTGATGGCAAACCTAGGACACGCGTGTCAGAGGTGACACGCGAACTCATTTTTTTGGTTGATTTTTCTTTGTTAAATGGCATTTAAATATATAAAATAAATATCAAAAATGTAAGTCTTTGTTTTACTATGGTTGCAAATACCAAAAAATGTCTATATGTGACACGGCACCAGAGTTAAGTTAGGGTTTTTCAAAATGCTGACACGCCGAGCTCAAAAGGTTTGCCATCACTGGGATAGAGCATCGGCCTGCAGACTGAAGAGTCCTGGGTTCGATTCCAGTCTAGGGCACATGCCTGTGTTGCGGGCTCGATCCCCAGTAGGGGGCATTCAGGAGTTAGCCAATTAATGATTCTCTCTCATCATTGATGTTTCTCTCTTTCCCTCTACCTTCCCCTCTGAAATCAATAAAAATATATATTTTTTAAAAATTGAAACAGACTTATAGATACAGAGAACAGACTGATGGTTGACAGCGGGGAGGGGAGGTGGGGCTGGGTGAAAAGGTTGAAGGGGTTAAGAAGTACAAATTGGTAGTTAGAAAAGAGTCATGGGGATGTAAAGTACAGCATAAGGAATATATTCAATAATATTGCAATAACTCTCTGGTGCCAGGTGGGTATTTGAAATATCAGGGGGGAAATCACTTTTGAAAGTTTATGATTGTCTAACCACTATGCTAAAACTAAAAATATTTAAACTGTAATTGAAAAATAAAATTAAAAAATTAATAAACAAAAAAAAAAAACAAAAAAAACAAAATCTCAATTACTTTTTTTCAGAAATAAAAAAAAATGGGTAGGCCTCATCTAATCAGTTGAAGATCTGACTAGAACAAATGGACAATAGGAAATTTTTAAAAGCCTACTTCCTTCTCTATTTTTTTCTCTTTTATACTCCAATGGTGTAGTGATAGGTAAAATTTGTATATAGATGCTAATTACAAGTCTTTACATACCTACAGAATGTAATAGGATCCATTTCTATTCAAAAGAATTCCCAGATGTCCACTTTCTTGGGCATTTATTGAAGAGCAGGAAGGGGGTTAGGTAGGGGGAAGAAGAGATGAAATAGGATTTAGGATAATGCAAAGACCAAGCTGGTGATGGGAAGTAAGGAGGAGCTTCTGGGTTTTATTTCCCCTTCCTTCTTCCCTTTCTTCACTGAAGGTCTCCTCCTCCTCCCTCCTGTACCCCACACCACACCCTCATATGTCCCTACATTGCCTCTCACTAAAGGTGGAGAAAAGAAAAATGTTGGAGAAATGGTAATGTTTTGAGTTGTTAAGCCCAAGCAGCAGCATGCTGATAAAAGAGGGGTCCTTAAGGCCCCTGACTACCCATCTGGAATAAGTGATTCTATTTCCAAATGGCTGTTTCTATGCCTATATAAAAAACATAGATGGTGCCGATTATTATGTAGGCATTCCTAGTGTTCAACAATATCTCATTCTCCTAAGGGCACACAGAAGATGATTTTTTTTGGCTGCTCTCGCAAGTGGGCAGGGTTGTGCGACTATTAATGACTAATGATATGTGAGTAAAAGTGACAGATGATTTCTGGGCTATGTCAGTGATTCTCTAGTCTCTGCTGCCCTACCATTGCAATAATGGAAGGGGTCTTGTGTTGAACTAGCAGATCTGAAATACTGAAGCAGCCTATGTTTCTGAGACACCATATTCAGGGTGAAGAGGGGGTCAGCACAGGCAGATGCCCTAGAGAGCCACCCTGACTCACAACAATTTTTTCTTATTGTATTGATTTAGAGAGACAGAGGAAGGGAGGGAGAAAGAGAAAAAAAACCAAACAAACATCGTTTTATTGTTCCACTTATATGTGGATTCATTGGTTGTTTTTTGTATGTGCCTTGACCGGAGATTGAACCTGCAACCTTGGCATATTGGAACAATGCTCTAACCAACTGAGCTACCTACAACAAATTTTGTATGAGCAAGAAATAAACTTTTATTGTACTTAAACAACCAAGATTTGTGGAGCTGCTCATTATCAGAATAACACAGCCTATCCTGGCAGATATAGCTCAGAAAGAAAGTGCAGACTTTATTTCTGAGGAATAGAAGCTGAGTCAGTACTTCAGAAAAAGCTCTCTGTATATTGATAATGGTAATAAGGATATCCTAGATCCTTGTAAGATAAAAATGATAGGTGATAATAGAGCCTCCGGGGAATCTTTGAATTAAGCTATTTGGGTTTTGTCATGTCCAAAAACATACTGGTCACTGGTAAGTTCATGGAGAGAGTACTTATGCTTAGTATAGGTGACAACCCATTTCTTTTTTCCTGGAAACCCAGATTGTCTCTTTACATAGGCAAACCTATCACCTCCCTCAAGAAAACAATCTAGTATAGCGGGGCAAGGGGAACAGCACAAGTGTTGGTGTCAGCTGGCCCTGGGTTTGAATGCCTGCTCTCCTATTTCCATTTGTTCCCCTGGGCAGTTATATGACCTGTCTAAGCTCAATTTCCTCTACCAAATAGGGGTTAAAATGCCTATTTTGTAAGGCTGTTTTAAAGACAGTAAAATACCTAATTAATGAAAATCTCTAAAAGTTCTGGCACATTGTAGGAAATCAATAAAAGGTGACACAATGGTTCCTATTTATTGATGCTTAAAACAAATATCAAAGGGGGTTAAAGCATCACCTTTCAGCATCTTAAATAATTCTCTTTGTAGATTTAAATAAAATACTGCCTAACAAGCCTTGTATTTTAAAAAAATGGAAGAACCATTTTATTTGCAATTAGCAAAGGACAGAATGACTTTTGGGAAATTTTGCTTGAAGAGTTAGAAGTCCAGAATTTAGTCTTTACATTATTGGGCTAAATATGTTCACTTTAGGGTTTTAAGTTTTTGGTATATTAAATTACCATCAAAGCAATTATCTGTTCAAAAGTTACTAATACAGACCGTCCCATATTCTAAATTACCTCAATGTGTGGACTGTGAAATGATTTCCTACTGATACGAATCTATGAATATATCTCCTAATCCAGTTTCCCAATTTGTAACAGTCCTCACACCTATAGATTGCTATTAAATTCATCAAAATATCAGGAAGGTGGAAGGTTGAATAACCACATGGCCTCAATAGTCTCACACACACAGACACATACACATGCACATATACTAGTACACATAGTGATCATAAAGCAACCTGACTAGTTTTTTTAATAGTAAATATGCCAAAACTAGAATACCCATGAGTATTCACCTTTAAAGGAGTCACCTTAGGAAGCTGTTTAGCTGTTGAAAAATATCATGATTTCACAACACACTTTTTGAAACTCCTTTTTTATAGTTAACTTCAGAAACTGGCACATCCTTTTCTATATCCCTGATCATAACAAACATGTCCTTTAAGAGTAAATTTGATTATTTTTGAGAGAGCCAAAAGTTATCTGGGACCAATTCTTGTGAATTAAGTGATCAAGATAGTATCTTCTTTGATAAAAGATGAGATATAACTATCAAATAATGTGACTCATAGTTTGACTTGGAAGTAATAGCCCAGCTTTGGGATAAAAGTATATACTTAACTTATTTCAGAATTTAAAGGGCAAGATTCATTTGGGTATTTAAATGTGTGAATTCATCCAAACATAAAGTGATGCAAAAGTCACTAGGTACTTTTTATTTCATACTTTCTTGAACATGAAGAGCTGTTCACTCCTACTTCTGGCTACCAGGCCATAGAAAACTGTAAGAACAAGTAACTTTACCTCCTAGAAGGAGAGGAGAAAAAGGGCAGGGCAGAAAATAGTATTCATAAAAGTGATGGCTAAAAAACTCTCATATTTGGCAAAAATCATAAGCCTATTCAAGAAGCTGAGCGAATCCTAATAGGATAGACCTAAAGAAATCCACACCAAGACACATCATAGAGTTCTGGACACTAAGACAAAAAAAAAATTTTTTTTTTTAAAATCTTGAAATCAGCCAAAGAGAAATGCCACACTATAATATGAATGACTGCAGATTTCTCACTGAAACCCTGTAGGCCAAAAGTGGCACAACATTTTTCAAGCACTGAAAGAAAAGACCTGCTTACCTATGCCCTGCCTGTATGGCTCAGTAGGTCCTGTGCACTGAAAGATTGCTGGTTCAATTCCCAGGCAGGGCACAGGCCAGGGATTTGGACGTGTGGGAGGCAGCCAATCAATGCTCCATTCTCACATCGATGTTTCTCTCTCCCTCTCCCTTCCTCTCTAGAAATCAATTAAAAATATTTTTTTAAAAAAAGACCTGCTGACCTAGAATTCTACATCAAATGAAAATATCCTTCAGGAATGAAGGAGAAAAGGATTGTGGTTTCGAAATTTAGTATCCAATAACCAAACAATGTGGGAGTTTTCTCTCAGGAAGTTGAGGGTAAAGAGCAAGACCAGGAGATATATTTTGGGAGAGCAGGGAAATCATGGAGAGGTAGAGACTCTTACTTGGAGAACTGAACTAATGGTTTAGAATAGACTTTGTAAAATAAGGAAATCTTGGGGTATCCTGACAAATTGTGAACGCCACTTATGCAATGACACTATAATTAGGCCAGATGCTCCAAGGGGTTAGAGTTTATCTCCCAGGAGCTGGTTAAGAACCAGTCTTTTGTTTGAAATGAACAGTTTGTATATCCCAAGCCTGCTGACTTAACCTTTTATTTCACATAGGGCAACCAAATGCAATTATGGACCTTGTTTGGATCCTGATTTAAATAAACCATTGTAAAACAACAATCCATTTTCTTTTAATAGCTAATTAAGTTATAATTGACATTAATAAATTGCATATATTCATATTCTATAATTTGGTAAATCATCACCACCATCAAGATAATGAACATATCCATCAGACTGAAGAGTTTCTTCTTGTCCCTCTGGAATCCCTGCCTCCAGCTCACCCCTATCCACCCTACCACAGGCAATCACTTATCTTCTGTTACTAAATTCATATTTTTTAGAATTTTATATAAATGAAGTATGTACTCTGCCTGGCTTATTTCACTCAGCAAAATCATTCTGAGATTCATCTATGTTATTATTACACTAGAGCAGTGATGGCGAACCTTTTGAGCTCAGCGTGTCAGCATTTTGAAAAACCCTAACTTAACTCTGGTGCCGTGTCACATATAGAAATTTTTTAATATTTGCAACTATAGTAAAACAAAGACTTATATTTTTGATATTTATTTTATATATTTAAATGCCATTTAACAAAGAAAAATCAACCAAAAAAATGAGTTCACGTGTCACCTCTGACACACGTGTCATAGGTTCGCCATCACTGACTTAAACCTTTCTACATATGTTCCTTAGTGTCTTTATCAAGATGTTTTAACACTCTGTCTAGGTATTGTAGTATTCCACCTGCTTCTTGCCAGGATGCTAGTATACATATACAGTGGAACATCCTTTCTCAAATGTCTCCCATCTGGAACAATTCGCTTCCGCTGCGCTTGCCAGCCTTGAGCCCCACTTCTGGCTGAGCAGCGCTCCCCCTGTGGGAGTGCACTGACCACCTGGGGCAGCTCCTGCATTGAGCATCTGCCCCCTGGTGGTCAGTGTGTGTCATAGTGTCCAGTGGTTCTGCCATTCAGTGGATTTGCATATTACCTTTTTATTATATAGGATAGGTAGTGTATTTCTTTTTATTGGTGAATAGTATCCCATTGTTTTGATATATCTCAATCTATTTTTACCTTAATTTGTCCATTACCTGTTGGTGAACATTTGTACTGTTTCCAGTTTTGGGATTAAACTTCTATGAACACTTATATACAAGTCTTTGTATGAATATATGCTTTCATTTCTCTTGGTGATACCTAAGGATGGAATAGTTGTGTCATATGGTAGGTATATGTTTAACTTTTAAATTAAAATTGCATGATAGACCTACATGAAAAACCTAAAACTATAAAACATCTAAAAGAAAACAGGAAAAAATCTTTGTGACCTTGGGTTAGGCAAAAATTTCTTGCCTAACAGAAAACATGACTCATAAAAGAAAAAATGATGAACTTCCTCAAAAGTAAGAACTATACTCTTTGTAAAACACTGTTAAAAGAATGAAAAAACAAGCCTCAGACTGGGAGAAAATCTTTGCAAATCCCATATCTTATAAAGGACTTACTTCCAGAATCCTATATAATAAAAGCCTAATATGCTAAGTGTCTGTGGTCTGGTTGTTTGTTCAACCAATCAAATTGTAATATGCTAATGATATGCTAAGGTTGCTCAACCACTTGCTATGATGTGCACTGACCACCAGGGGGCAAACTCTCTGACTGGTAGGTTAGCTTGCTGCTGGGGTGCGGCTGATCAGGACTGAGCCAGATGGGCCGGCACGCCCTGGAGCCCTCCTCCTGAGGTCCTTCCCCAGCTGGCCAACCTCCCGCATCCTTCCCCAGCCCTGATCGTGCACCGGGTCCCTCAGTCTGGCCTACACCCTCTTGCATTCCAGGACCCCTTGGTGGATGTCGGAGAGATGGTTTTGGCCCAATCCACAGGCCAGGCCGAGGGACCCCACTGGTGCACGAATTCGTGCACCAGGCCTCTAATATATAAATAACTAGAGGCCCGGTGCACAAAAATTTGTGCACTCGGGAGGCGGGGGAGCGGGGGTCCCCCAGCCCGGCCTGTGCCCTCTCGCAGTCTGGGACCCCTCGGGAGATAACGACCTGCTGGCTTAGGCCTGCTCCTGGGTGGCAGAGGGCAGGCCCAATCCCTAGGTGCAGCCCCTGGTCAGGCTCAGAGCAGGGCCGATTGGGGAGTTGGGGCACCGCCCCCTGTCATGCACAGAGCAGGGCGGATCAGGAGGTTGCGATGCCACCCTCAGTCACGCTCAGGGTAGGGCCGATTGGGGGGTTGGGGCACCGCCCCCTGTCACACACAGAGCAGGGCCGATCAGGGGGTTGAGGAGCTCCCCCCTGTCACTCACAGAGCAGGGCCAGTCAGGGGGTTGGGCGCTGCCCCCTGTCATGCACAGAGCAGGGTGGATTGGGAGGTTGCAGGGCCCAAGGGCCCATCTGGGGCTCCATACCCTGTCACACACAGAGCAGGGTCGATCAGAAGGTTGGGGCGCTGCCCCCTGTCACTCTGTCACTCAGGCCCATCAGGGGGGTTGGGGCTCCATACCCTGTCACACACAGAGCAGGGCCCGTGGAGGGGGGTTGGGGCGCCACCCTCTATCACCCACAGAGCAGGGCCGATCAGGGGGTTGAGGAGCTCCCCCCTGTCACTCACAGAGTAGGGCCGATAGGGGAGTTGGGGCACCGCCCCCTGTCACACACAGAGCAGGGCGGATCAGGGGGTTGGGGCGCTGCACCCTGTCACACTCAGGGCAGGGCCAATGGGGAGGTTATGGCTCTACCCTGTCACACACAGAGCAAGGCCCATGGAGGGGGGTTGGGGCGCCACCCTCTATCACCCACAGAGCAGGGCCGATCAGGGGGTTGGGGCGCCACCACTGTCACACTCAGGGCAGGGCCGATGGAGAGGTTATGGCTCTACCATGTCACACACAGAGCAGGGCCGATCAGGGGATTGAGGAGCTCCCCCCTGTCACTCACAGAGCAAGGCCCGTGGAGGGGGGTTGGGGCGCCACCCTCTATCACCCACAGAGCAGGGCCGATCAGGGGGTTGGGGCGCCACCACTGTCACACTCAGGGCAGGGCCGATGGAGAGGTTATGGCTCTACCATGTCACACACAGAGCAGGGCCGATCAGGGGGTTGGGGCGCCACCACTGTCACACTCAGGGCAGGGCCGATGGAGAGGTTATGGCTCTACCATGTCACACACAGAGCAGGGCCGATCAGGGGGTTGGGGCGCCACCACTGTCACACTCAGGGCAGGGCCGATGGAGAGGTTATGGCTCTACCATGTCACACACAGAGCAGGGCCGATCAGGGGGTTGGTGCGCTACACCCTGTCACACTCAGGGCAGGGCCAATGGGGAGGTTATGGCTCTACCCTGTCACACACAGAGCAAGGCCCGTGGAGGGGGGTTGGGGCGCCACCCTCTATCACCCACAGAGCAGGGCCGATCAGGGGGTTGGTGCGCTACACCCTGTCACACTCAGGGCAGGGCCAATGGGGAGGTTATGGCTCTACCCTGTCACACACAGAGCAAGGCCCGTGGAGGGGGGTTGGGGCGCCACCCTCTATCACCCACAGAGCAGGGCCGATCAGGGGGTTGGGGCGCCACCACTGTCACACTCAGGGCAGGGCCGATGGAGAG
Source organism: Myotis brandtii (assembly GCF_000412655.1). Lineage (NCBI taxonomy): Eukaryota > Metazoa > Chordata > Mammalia > Chiroptera > Vespertilionidae > Myotis > Myotis brandtii. Next base: position 964,082 of record NW_005354718.1, read on the forward strand.
GTTATGGCTCTACCATGTCACACACAGAGCAGGGCCGATCAGGGGGTTGGGGCGCCACCACTGTCACACTCGGGGCAGGGCCGATGGAGAGGTTATGGCTCTACCATGTCACACACAGAGCAGGGCCGATCAGGGGGTTGGGGCGCCACCACTGTCACACTCGGGGCAGGGCCGATGGAGAGGTTATGGCTCTACCATGTGACAGTTAATTTGCATATACTCACTGATTAGCCAATGAAAAGGGTAGCGGTCGTACGCCAATTACCATGTTTCTCTTTTATTAGTGTAGATTATCAAAAGTCAATAAGAAAACAAGTTAATTTTTTAAATGGTAAAAGATTTGGACAGAAGATATATGAATGGCAAATAAGCACATGAAAAATATTCTTAGCATCATGATTATGGAAGCATAAATTAAGACAATGAGATACTAATCCACATTTATTAAAATGTTTAAACTTTAAAAGGCTGACAATACCAATTACTGGCAAGGATGTAGAGTAGCTAGAACTCTCATAAACTGGTGGGAATATAAAATGGTTCAACCACTTTGGAAAAAAGTTTGTCAGTTTCTTTTGTTGTGCAATTTTGACTTTGAAATAATATCAAAGTTACAACAATCATCCAAAGAATTCTCATATATCCTTCACCTAAATTCTCCATTGGTTGATATTCTACATTTGACTTATAATCATCTCTATTTTCTGACTCATTTGGGAGCTAATTGCATATGTAATATGTATTACCTCTTAAGTCTGTAGTGGAAACCCTATCTAATAAAGAGGTAATATGCAAATTGACCATCACTCCAACACACAAGATGGCCGCCCCCATGTGGTCAAAGATGGCCAGCAGGGGAGGGGAATTGCGGGCGATCAGGCCTGCAGGGGAGGACAGTTGGGGGCGACCAGGCCAGCAAGGGAGGGCAGTTGGGGGTGACCAGGTCAGCAGGGGAGGGCAGTTAGGGGCAATCGGGCCGGCAGGGGAACAGTTAGGCATCAATCAGGCTGGCAGGGGAGTTGTTAGGGGGCGATCAGACTGGCAGGCAGAAGTGGTTAGGGGCAATCAGGCAGACAGGCAGGCGAGCGGTAGGGAGCCAGCAGTCCTGGATTGTGAGAGGGTGTCCCAGATTGGACAGGGTTCAGGCTGGGCTGAGGGACACACACACACACACACACACCCCACCCTGTGCATGAATTTCATGCATCGGGCCTCTAGTTTTCTAATAAGAAAGACATTTTTCTAAAGGACCACAGTACAACCATTAAAGTTAGGAAATTAAAACTAATACATTACTGCCATCTAAGCCACAGATCTGTCCCTTCCTCTAATTTAAAAAAATATATATTTTATTGATTTTTTACAGAGAAGAAGGGAGAGGGATAGAGAGTTAGAAACATCGATGAGAGAGAAACATCGATCAGCTGCCTCCTGCACACCCCCCACTGGGGATGTGCCCGCAACCAAGGTACATGTCCATGACCGAAATCGAACCTGGGACCCTTCAGTCCGCAGGCCGACGCTCCATCCACTGAGCCAAACCGGTTCGGCCCTTCCTCTAATTTTGATGATTATTTGTATTATGTCCAGCATCCAGTATAGATACTAATTTTAGACAATTGAAAATTTTTTACACAGATTGGGTATTAAATATTAAGTAATTGTTACATTTTAAGCTGTCAGGGTGGTATTATGTTTGTAAAAAGTCTTTGCCTTTTAGAGATACATACTTAAGTATTTATAGAAAAAAATGATATAATGTTTGAGATTTTCTTTGAGATTCACTCCCAGGGAAGTGGAAGTGGGGAAAAGAAATGAAATGAAATAAAAAGATACCTAATTGTTAAAGCTGGGTGATGAATAGAGGGTTTATTATATTTCCGCTACTTTTATGTATTTTTAAATTTTTCCATAATTAGAGTTTTAATAAAAAGATCAATAAAGAAATTAAAGGATTTAAAGAATTTAATATGATCATATGTGTGATTTAGAACATTACTCTGGCTGCAATAGGAAGAATGCTTAGAGTAGGGCAAGAAAGAAGACTGACTGTTTTTTGAGCCATTGAAGTCTACTAGGGAAGAGATGATGGAGGCCTGAACTAAGTTAGTGGCCGTGGGGTGGAGTGAAGTGATGGTTTGAAGAAATGGTGACTATCTGGAAGTGAGAGTTGAGAAAAAGGGAATCCAGTATTACACTTAGTTGGCTTGAACTGATGTTTAGCAGAGGGTGCCATTTATCTACACACGATCACTGGGAAAAGAATAGGTCCACAGAGAGAAGAAGATGGTTTGAGGAGGCCTGGGGTCCAATTAGTTCATTTGTGTTATCCAGCCAAAACTGAGTGGATAAATAACAGCAAGATACCCAAATAATCATTAATTAGCAAACAGAAAAGGGGTAAGCAAAGTAGAGGAAATGTCACTTAAACCTAACTTGAGGTAATGTTATTCTAAATCGACATGCAGCCTTATTAAGAGACTAAAGCTGAAGTACAATAGCAATGTCTGGGTAGATAATTTTATAAACTCGAAAAAATATTATTGGAGGCAGAATATTACAGAAAGATCCCTAAATTCACATTACTGGGCATGGAACATCATTCTTTTCATGGGACTGTAGTTCATGAAGATGCCTGAGTGGAAAGGCATTTTCAGTTGAAACTGCAACTGGGAGATCCTTAAAGGTGGAAATACAGAGACAGAGGACATACACAGGATGTTGTATCTATAGTTCAAGGTTTAGGGGGTACGAAACTGGGGAAGAGGGAGTAGTGGTCATGACTTTTACTCCCGGTAGACTTCTGGGAAAGTTCTAGGTGAGCCGGTGACATGAAAACCCATCAAAGACTTTCCTGCCACTACCCGAACCAGGGTAAATTCCAGCAGGCATTTCTGTTAAAGAAACTTATTTCGTGAAAGCCATACCACTTGGCTTTATCATTCCATTCTTTTTTTTTTTAATATATTTTATTGGTTTTTTTACAGAGAGGAAGGGAGAAGGGTAGAGAGTTAGAAACATCGATGAGAGAGAAACATCGATCAGCCGCCTCCCGCACACCCCTCACTGGGGATAAGCCCGCAACCAAGGGACATGCCCTTGACTGGAATCGAACCTGGGACCCTTCAGTCCGCAGGCCGACGCTCTATCCACTGAGCCAAACCGGTCAGGGCTATCATTCCATTCTGATTGATTTGATCTTCCACGTTCCTGCAGACTTCTTTGCTCTGGTTCTCTCGCATTATCTGGATAGAGACTTCGCAAGGCCGCGTGCGCTCCGTAGCCCAGCTCCTCAAGCCGCTGAACCTGCTC
>NW_005354718.1:967874-968553 GCF_000412655.1 Myotis brandtii
CGGCTCGCTGTGGCCCAGCCTCCATCCGTTCGGCCTCCCCGGGCCAGGCCACCCGCTTCAGGATTGTGCAGTCCTTTCTTCCCTCCCAGATCCACTCACGCTCACTTTGTGTCCTTGCAGCGGCCCCGCGGGTCTTCAGAACCCCCACCTGGGCCCGGGTCTTCAGAACCCCCACCTGGGCCGAATCTCCCACAGCCTTTTCTTCTCGTAGGCTCCTCTCTCTCCCCTAGGACTGCCTCTCATTCCCATCGACGCCCCATAACATCCCCGCTTCCTTCCAGTCTTGCCCGCTTCCCCCGCTGAAAGTCCTTGAGTTTGGTACAATCGCGCATTCAAAGGGGCCACTGCAACTTTGTTCTGGGACCGCGTTGGGGGCGCTTGCACAGACGGCACTGATGCCCTTCATCTAAATTCTCTTCACTCTTCCATGTGTTCACAGCGGTAAAGAACTCGCCACTTGACTGCCCAGGCATGCTCACAGGGCTTTCCCGTATGGAGGAATTTTTCTGTACCGTCCTCCAGGGCACTTACTAGTAGCTGTCATGGAGGGGACGTGTGCTGAGTCTAGACCTTTTTAAATGACATTTAGTTTAAAAAATTATTTTCCTTTTTGTCTGGGAGTAAATTAAGGCACATTATAAGCTGCTGATACACTGACCACCCCCCCCCCCCCCCCCCC
>NW_005354718.1:968570-971083 GCF_000412655.1 Myotis brandtii
TCTACCGAACTATTAGGTCTCTGCATATTATCATTTAAAAGCTAGTTCTTCCTTCATCTGCTTTTAATATGTTTTTTTAAAAATTGATTTTAGAGAGAGAGGAAGGGAAAGAGAGAGAAACATTGATTGCCTGCCTCCTGCGGGCCCCCTACTCGGGATCCAGCTGCAAACCCAGGCATGTGCCCTGACAGGGAATCAACTAATGACCTCTCTGTACACTGGATGATGCTCAACCAACTGAGCCACAGGCCAAGGTCCTTCATCTGCCCTTAATTCTGACAGTTCACAGCATCTTTTCAACACAACCTTATCTACACATCCAATATTTCCTCAACAAATAGGACCTTGATTCTAGGCATTGGGAATAGCCCTACACAAAAGACAAAAACCGCTGCCCCGAGGAAAGGGAACTTATTTCTGTAGTGCTTAATTACAAGAATTACTTTTAACCTGAAATGTAAATAGTCCTCTTATACATGCATGTAACAAAATAATAACATAACTTTCTGGTGATTTGGTAATTTCTCTGTTCCTAAACATTGAGGACCAGGAAGTAGGCCCAGTAAGCAGCCAAAAATAGGTGTCACACCTGGACTCACTCAAAGGCCCCAAGATTTCATTCAAAGTCAGTTTGTTTACTTTATATATGCTTAATTATCTAGTCTTGTGGCTGCGGAAGGGTGAATGGAGCTGATGTAAGTAGGGATACCAATCCCAGAAATTATAGCTTGTGGCCTTTATAACAAGACAGAAGTCTAAACAAAACCAAACTATGAAAGTCAGAAGAATTCAAATGACGGTGTGTGACCCATAGTGCACAGGGCAAAGAGCCTCAACACTTTTATAGGCCCTACAGGCAAATAATAGATGGTCATAAGGATGAACCAGAGTGTGTTATTCAGCAAGTACTTACCACCTGCTGTTTGAAGTCTTCAGGGAAAGGTTATACATCCACAATCTTTCGTCCAAAACTCTTGAGACCTGGCAGGTTTCACAGTCCAGAAGTGGTTGCATTTACGTGCATTTATACACATGCCATACCTTCCCTAATACCTCCCTTAATGTGTGTTTGGAGGTTGGGGAGCGTCATCCAAAATCAAACAACTAAATGTGTAACCTGGATAAACAAAGACTATTGATAGCCTTGTGTCAGTTCAGCCCAAATTTGCTGCCAATAAATCCAGGTCAGAATTTATTGACCTGAATAAACTTAAGGTTTTTAAAACTTCTGAAGTTTTTAAAACTTCATTTTGGAGGATGTGTTATAATGTAGATTTCAGTTTAGTGGAATATGTATATCATTTATAAATAGCTAAACATTTTGGGAGTGAATGCTAAAAATTATTTTATATACTAAAAAAGTTTGGACAGCCCTAGTTTAAAATATGATTTTCTCTAGAGTTATACACTTACTATTAATCTAACAAGTTTGGCTAATTTTCCATGTCAGCAAAGGGTCTGCTCATTTTTAATTTTTTTTTTTTTTTTTCTGGAAGAGAGGGAGGGAAGTGTGGTGTACCTGGGGTGGGGGTTCGGGGCAGCAAGGGAAATCGGGGTGGGAGGAAGGGGTCTAATTTGATAGCTATTGCAAACATCCCTCCCCCAAAGTTTGCTTCTGTTTCAAGGCCTACCAGTAGTGTGTGAGAGTAGTTTTCCTACATTTTAATTTCTTAGTTATTAATTATCTAGGCTACCTTTGTTTGTAAGCAATGGATTTTTCTTTTTCTGTGAGCTGTTTGTTCATGTTCATTGGTTCATTTTTTCCACTGTAGTGTATATTTTTTATTCATGTGTCAGAGCTATTTATATGTTAATAAAATTAGCATTTTGGGTTATATATTACAATTTTTTTTTCCCTTTGTTTGGCAATGGATTTTTCTTTTTCTGTGAGCTGTTTGTTCATGTTCATTGGTTCATTTTTTCCACTGTAGTGTATATTTTTTATTATTGTGTCAGAGCTATTTATATGTTAATAAAATTAGCATTTTGGGTTATATATTACAATTTTTTTTTCAGAGAGGAAGAGAGAGGGAGGGAGAGATAGAAACATCAATGATGAGAGAATCAGCGATTGGCTGCCTCCTACATGCCCTATACTGGGGATCAAGCCCACAACCCAGGCTTGTGCCCTGACTAGGAATCAAACTGGGACCTCTTTTTTTTTTTTAAATAAATCTTTATTGTTCAGATTATTACAGTTGTTCCTCTTTTTTCCCCCCATAACTCCCCTCCACCCAGTTCCCACCCCACACTCTGCCCTTACCTGCCCCCACTGTCCTCATCCATAGGTGTACGATTTGTGTCCAGTCTCTTCCTCCACCCCCACACCCCTTTCCCCCCCAAGAATTGTCAGTCCACTCCCTTTCTATGCCCCTGATTCTATTATATTCACTAGTTTACTCTGTTCATCAGATTTTTTATTCACTTGATTTTTAGCTTCACTTGTTGATAGATATGTAATTGTTGTTCATAATTTTTATCTTTACCTTTTTCTTCTTCTTCTTCTTCTTAAA
>NW_005354718.1:971983-991532 GCF_000412655.1 Myotis brandtii
CAGTGGGAGAACTTCTGTGCTGGAGACATCCTTCTGGGGCAAGACTTGCTTCAGTGGGGCTTTGGTGCTCACTGAGTCTGCCCCTGAGTGTGTCCCTTATGGATCTGAGGAGTTGTAATCTGGATGGTCCTACTCTGACCACTAGGTACACGGGCTCTTGGATCTCTAAGGAGGTGCTAATTTAGCCTCTTCCTGAGGCTACCCAGCAGGAGCTACGGAGAGATCTGCAGATTCCTCTTCCTTGTTTGGGGTTTGGAGGTGCTCAGATGAGGCCCAGCTGTGAAGCAATGCAAGCTGCTGTGAGACCTTGGGTCTTCTTTTGGGTGTTCTGGTTCTCTCTGACCCAGCTGCAGTTTGTTAGGTATTTTTAGATCTCAAAGGGCCAGCCCATTCATATGCAAAAGCCGCTGCTGGCAGCTTGGGTGGGGCAGGGTCCCAGGGAATCAACAGGTTGGAGCAAACAGCTATGGCTGGTCCTCAGTCCTGCCCTAAGAGGCCCCCGGGTCTCAGTGTCCCGTGGTAATCGCTGCAAGCACCTCTGAGAAAGCTGCCCTTGAGTTCCTCCCGCTGACAGACAGTCCAGTTTCTCCCCGTATGAGTCTGGGTCCCCAGAGACTCGCCCGGAACTGGAGTCAGGGCCGTCGGGAGCTTGAGACTCCCTCCCGATTGAAAAAGACACTGGTGTCCTCTGTTGCCAGCCCTTTCCACGCACACCTCCGTACCTCTGCACTTTACTTCCGTACCTCCTGAGTCTCAGTGTGCTTTTCTCTTTCCTTCTAATTGTAGAATTCCCACTCAGCCAGCCTTCCTGTGGTTCTGGGTGATGTCTGTTTTGTCTTTAGTTGTAGTTTTGAAGTGTTTGTGCGAGGCAGCAATTTCAGGTGTTTACCTATGCTGCCATCTTGGTTTCCTCAAACTGGGACCTCTTGGTTCATAGGTTGTCGCTCAACCACTAAGCCACTCAAGCCAGGCAATATATTGCAAATATTTTCCCTTAATTGACTGTGTGCATTTTGATATTTATGTAATTAATGCAATTAAAAAAACCTTAATGTTGTCCAAATGGACTGTTTTTTTTGTTTTATGGTCCCTGTAGATTGTTTTATTTCTAGAAAATATTTTTCTTTCCACTGTTACCGAATAAATGAATTCTTTCAGGTTTTCTTTTTATGACTTTATTTTTAAACTTTTATCAAAGAAATACAGAAATAGCTTTTTAAAAAAAAGCTCTTAGCTCCATCTAAGTATGAATCTAGGCCACCCCCAACTAACCAGTTATACTAATACCAGTTTTTTGTTTTTGTTTTTCAAATTTTTCTACTACTGTAGTTCCCCCTTATCTGAGGGGAATACATTCCAAAACCCCCAGTGAATGCCTGAAACTGCAATACTTCAAAACCCTGTATATACTATAATTTTCCCTATAATAACTATGATAAAGTTTATTTTATAAATTAGGCACAGTAAGGGATTAACAGCAATAACTAATAATAAAATAGAACAGTTGTAACAGTATGCTGTAATAAAAGTTATGTGAATGTGGTCTTTCTCTGTGGAAATATCCATTGTACTGTACTCACCCTTCTTGTGATGATGTGAGATGATAAAATGCCTACATGATGAAATGAAGTGTGATAAGATGAAGTGAGGTGAATGACAGACATTGTGAGGTAGTTTTAGGCTACATCTTATCAGAAGGAGAATCATCTGCTTGAGGAGATCCTGGGTCATCAAGCTCTGAAGATGTTATTAATTATTGAAGATCTTTTTTTCTTCTCAATTATTGGTTTGAGAGAGAGAAAGGATGAGAAACATCGATTTGTTGTCCCACTTATTTATGCATTCATTGGTTGTTTCTTGTATGTGCCCTGATCAGGGACTGAACCCACAACCTTGGCGTATTTGGACACAGCTCTAACCAACTGAGCTACTTAGCCAGGACAATGAGAATCCTATTGATAGCAGAATTGGATCACTGTTGACCTCAAGTAACTGAAACTGTGAAAAGTGTAACCACAGATAAGGGGGGATTGCCTGCTAATTTGAAATGCTACCTTCACATTATCTCGGACTGGTAGTGTCATAAGGACAGGATCTGTGTGTTTGTTCACACCTACATGCCAAGTGCCTGGTAAAAATTTCAGAATTCTTTATTGAATGAAATAATTTCCAAATGTATTTGAGTCTATTATTGACTCTCTCTTCTATCCCATTAATCTATTTAAGCACTGCTACCATATTGCTTTAATTATTATAGATTTATAATAAGCCTTAGTATTTGGTGTGGTCACCATTTACTTTACAAAATTTTCCTAACTAGTTTCACTTTAGTTTTTCCATATAAACTTTGGAATCAACTTGCCTGGTTCAAAAAATTATTTTTACTGGAATGGTATTTAATTTGGGGAGGATTCAGATTTTGAATATTTTTTTCTTTTAATTTTTTAAAAATTTTAATTATGTTGGCAAACAATATTATATTAGTTTTAGATGATTAGACATTTACCTAACTTATGAAGTGATTACTCTGATAAGTCTAATACCCATCTGACACCATACATAGTTATTGCAATATTATTGACCTATATTTGCTGTGATGTACTTTACATCCCCATGACTATTTTTATAACTGGCAATTTGTAAATCTTAACCCGGTACCCTTTTTCTAGATTCTGAGTATTTTAATGTTTGTAAATAAAATAGGCTGTAGGTTATTAAACTTTTAAAAGGAATCTAACATTGTTTACTAGCTTCACAAATAGGTAGATGAGTGAACAGAAGGAGAATAAACTTGATGATTTTTACAAGATCAGTTACAGAAAGTATTCATTTTCAGAAAAGGAGGAGAAAAATCAGTGAGTAAGGCATTTAACATAAAATCAGAGAAAGACAAATACCATATAATCGCTTTTATATATGAAATCTAAAACAAAGCTCATAGATTAAATGATTGGTGGTTGGAGGATAGGTAAACTGTTAGGTTAAATAATTTGAATTAAAAAAATAAAATAAAATCTAGAAGAATGTTACCGAATTTCTATTTTCTAAGCTTTCACTGTCATTATTTTTGTGTGTTTTTTTGTTTGTTTTTAATATATTTTTATTGACTTTAGGCAGTGGTTCTCAACCTTCCTAATGCCGCAACCCTTTAATACAGTTCCGCATGTTGTGTTGACCCCAATTTCATTGTTACAAATTGAACATAATTAAAGCATAGTGATTAACCACAAAAACAATATGTAATTATATATGTGTTTTCCGATGGTCTTAGGCGACCCCTGTGAAAGGGTCGTTCGACCCCCAAAGGGGTTGCGACCCACAGGTTGAGAACCGCTGCTTTAGAGAGAGAGGAAGAGAGAGTTAGAAACTGCCTCCTGTATGCCTCCTACTGGGGATTGAGCCTGAAACCCTGCTCAATGTAACCAGTGACCTCTTGGTGCATGGGTCGGTGCTCAACCACTGAGCCACCCCAGCTGGACCTTTTTTTTTTTTTTACTAGGTGGTTTCGCTTGCCTATTTTGGCATTACACTCATCATGTATAAACTGAACTTAACATCTTTCACAAGCACTTTATAAACTTTTATTTGACACAGTTGATTATTTTCTTATAAAATACTGTGTTTCCTGGAATAATGGAGCACCACACAGTCCTGATTTTTCCTTTTTATGTCTTTGGCTACCTCCTTTCATCTCCTTTTTGGTTATCCCCTTTAAAATGGTCATCTAATATTGGAACTCCTCAAAGCCTGCTCATTGAATAGGCTGCAATGAGAGCAAAGTGGGAATTCCACTTGTAATGATAGATTTGGAATAAACTTTGGAGGTCCTTGAATAGCAAGATAAGGATGTGGGGGTTCCCAAGGAAGTTCTTTTTTTTTTTTTTAAGTAATCACTTTATTATTTATTTTTATTATTTTTTTTATAATATACAAACTAAATCTATTACCAGATTGTAGATACAAAATAATTAGCCATTTACATGCAATAAACATTAATATTTCAACAAGAATGATTTTAAGTATAATAATGTTACATGCAATAAACATTAATATTTCAACAAAAACTATTTTAAATACAATAATATTACCAAAACTGTACTAACATAGTATAATGTCACAATGGTTGTAGGAAATATTAAAAATCTGCAAATAACAGGATTACTTCTGTTATATTCTAAAATATTTTTTTTCCTCTGGCTCTATTTTTGTTCATCAGTTTATGTTGTTCTTTATATTACACAAATGAGCGAGATCATGTGACATTTATCTTTCTCCAACTGGTTTACTTTGCTTAGCATAAATAGTCTCCAGGCTGGCTGGACCATTTTTGATTTTGATATCTTCACAAACTTAAAACCAAGCTTGCACATGTTACTTTATTTCTAGATTTGTTATATTTTCACACAGACTAGTTTTTCCCGCACAGAAATGACAGAATGTGAGATCTGAAGCAGCTGAGAAACAACAGGCCATGTTGAGCCAAATCTTGCCATAAAATTTAAGGAAGATATGATTAGCAGAATCCTAGGTAACAATTTTAGGCCAAACATCTGAAAGTGGTTTGAATTGTGTAACTTTTAAAATATATATAATTGTGGTTAAAAAAAACAAAAACAAAAACAAAAAAACCCCCACAGATATAACATAAAATTTACCATCTTAACCATTTTTTTAACACAACATTATTTAAAACATTTTTTAAATTTATTGATTTTTAGATTGAGAAAGATTTGTTGTTGTTCTACTTATTTATGTATTCATTGGTTGATTTTTTTCCCTCACCTGAAGATATTTTAGAGAGAGGAAGAGAAACATTGATGTGAGAGAAACATTGATTGGTCACCTCTCATATGCATCCCGACAGGGATGGAACCCGAAACCCAGGTATGTGCCCTGAGTGGGAATAGAACTTTCAACCCTTCAGTGCACCGGATGACGCTCCAACCAACAGAGCCACATGGGTCAGGGCTCATTGATGGATTCTTGTATATTCTTTCACCAGGGATCAATCCCACAACCTTGGCATATCAGGATGATGCTGTAACCAATCAGCTGCCTCCTGCACGCCTCCTACTGAGGATCAAGCCCCCAGTCCATGCATGTGCCCTTGACCGGAATCGAACCCGGGACCATTCAGTCCACAGGCTGACACTCTATCTACTGAGCCAAACCAGCTAGGGCTCTTAACCTTTTTAAGAGTACATTTTAGTAGTGTTAAGTATACTTACATTGTGTGCAATGAAAAATTATGTTGGTATTTTTAATTGATTTCCCTTACTCTGCTGCTTATCCTGTAAACAAGTAAAGTTTAATCATGGGCTGTCATTAACCCTTATGCTTTAGCCTTGAAACCAAAAAAATTGCTGCTGTGTGGAATGGCTGATAAAATTCTCAATTTTTCCTAGTCTTACCCTTTACTTCAGTACTTTTAACAGAAATAGGCACATTATTAATTAGCGAGTTGATTTTGTTGGGCTTGTGTTAGAAAGTGCCTGAAGAAAGCACATTCATACTGAGCAGCAGGGATTATAACTGCATTGGCTCCTCCAGGAGGTGTGCTAGTGTTTCTAATCCTTTGGGGGTAATTTAAGATCCTTGGGGTTTGTTTCTTGAATAGCTGTGGGTATTTTTTATGAACTCCAAATGAGCATTACTTCTCTTGTGTTTGAGGACTGAATTTACATTACTCTCTCACTTTTTATATGCTTGAGGATTTGTTGGGCTTTTTAATAACAGTTTAGGGGAGTACCAGCTTCATGATGCCATTAGGAAGAGAATTTACTCATGTCTTATTGTAACATTATATGGCCTTCTCTCCATTACTACTTTTTATGCAGCTTGCATGTCACTTTCATTTTCAGTCTTCAAATCAATTTTTTTCCTCATGTAGGATTTTGTATATTTTGGAGCTGATACATCTACATTGTGTTTTCCTCTCCTTTAGTGATCTCAAAAATGTTCGATTACCCCTTATTTTGTGTTTATTTGCTTGCTAATATTTCTGGATTATTTTCTTGTGCAGGTTAAGTCAAAGATTTTACCAGTACTGAATTTTGATGACTAGTTATCTTCTAAACCCATGAAGGAGGCCTTACCTCAGCCTACTCCCCAGTGGTTGTTAAACCATTTTTTAAAAAAATATATTTTATTGATTTTTTACAGAGAGGAAGGGAGAGGGATAGAGAGTTAGAAACATCGATGAGAGAGAAACATCGATCAGCTGCCTCCTACACACTCCCCACTGGGTATGTGCCTGCAACCAAGGTACATGCCCTTGGCTGGAATCGAACCTGGGACCCTTGAGTCCGCAGGCCGACGCTCTATCCACTGAGCCAAACCAGTTAGGGCTGTTAAACCATTTTTAATCAAGTTATGTTCAGTTCCAGGAGTCCAGCTAATGCTTGGTATTCTAAACATGTTTCACATAAAAGCTTCTTCACACATTGGGGAGCCTCTCAGTTTGCTTAAGAAAAACCTGACAAATATTCTGTTACATCTAAAATCACTGTTCCCTCACTATCCCTCCACCTTCACTCCCGGAACCTATATTGGTTAGGATTAAGTTGAGCAACATATGACAGAAAACTACAAAGTTTGCTTTTTTGCATGTAAAAGTCTGGAGTGTAGGGCTTTTTCTAAATTGATGTTTCACCATCCTTAATGTGCCCTTCATGGTCCAAAATGGCTATCGGAACTCCAACCATCACATATGCATGCCAGCCACCTGGAAAGAAAAAGGAATGAAGAAGTTGCTTATGTTAGTTCTTTCATCTTATTGGCCAGAAATTAGCTCAGTAGCTACACTTAGCTGCAAAGAGGTCTGATAAATGTGTCCAGTAAAAAAATCTGGGCCCTAGCTGGTTTGGCTCGGTGGATAGAGCGTCAGCCTACGGACTGAAGGGTCCCAGGTTCGATTCCAGTGAAGGGCATGTACCTTGGTTGCGGGCACATCCCCAGTAGGGGGGGTACAGGAGGCAGCTGGATGTTTCTCTCTCATCAATGTTTCTAATTATCTCTCTCCCTTTCTCTTTGTAAAAAATCAATAAAATATATATTTTTTAAAAATCTGGAGTTCTATTGCCAATGGATGATCATTGGTGTCCATTCAGTGCTATTACGAATCCCCACTTCGGGGTGCAGTGAAGAAGGAAACTTTATCACAAAACAGCTCAATTGTGATACAGCGTGACTGTGAAAACTGCATGGCTGTGAGCAGCCCTGGGGCTAGACCCGGCTCCAGCTAGACAGCTCTGCTGTGTTCCTTGATGAAGAGGTCTTCTCTGCTCTGTGCTGGTCTGCTCCACTATGCTCGGGCAAGACATCTTTAGTGCTTTAGTTTTCAGTGGAAAAGGAAAGTGCACTCTCAGAGCCATAGGGGAGCTGGTTTATTTATTTATTTTATTTATTTATTTATTTATTTATTTATTTATTTATTTATTTATTTTTTGGTGTGGGTGATGGGCTGGGTGGGTGGTGGTGGTGGTGGTGAGCTGGTTTATATAGCCAGAAATCCCCACCCTGGCCTCTGATTGTCTGTCCTCGTGCAAATGAGGACTCCAAATCCTCACAGTTTGATTGGTCTGAAAGGCACTTTCCTGATTGGTCAGATTGGAGATGCTCTGATTGGTTGGTGAAGATGTTGCTGGGGTTATAGCTGTGCCGCCCAGGTGGCATGGGGCAAGCCTCAGTCCTATGGATTGAAATAGAATTCCTGCAACTCCTTTATAAGGGCTGGCTCAGATGGCACAAATAGTAGAGTCAGGCAGTTCAGTGCAGAGGCTGGAGGGTCAGTGGAGGCTTCTCTGTGAAGTACCGTTTGTATGAGAGGCCCTTGGGTAGAAATGGCTGCTAGCCTCTGTTTTTAAAAATTTGAGCCCAGTTACCCACTAGGAATCCTTCTGAATAGGGATCTTCTTTCTCAGGGTCCACAGAAATAAGGGGAGAATGAATGTTGGGGGACAATTAATAGTCTCTGCTGAGAAATACTCTAAAGCATTCCTGTTAGTAAAAGAATTATCTTCAAAATGTGTAGGCAGGCCCCCAATAGGCCTTTGTTTGCTGAAGCCTTCTTCTTGTTCAAGAGACTCTGGGCATTAAGCATAGGCCTGCCCCCCTGTACCATTTCCCAAGAAGGTTAGTTACATTCGGATGCACTGTTCACTTCTGACATTAAGATGAAAGAGGCTGTTAAACCAGACTTGTTGTCTTACATATGCAGATTCCCAGTCAGGGCACATGCCTGGGTTGTGGGCTCAATCCCTAGTAGGGGGCATGTAGGAAGTAGCTGATGGATGATTCACTCTCACATTGATGTTTCTCTCTCACTTCCACTCCCTTCTACCACACTTAAAAAAAAAAAAGTGAATAAGAATCAATAAAAAATCTTTAAAAAAGGATACAGCACCTACCTTGCAGAGTTGGCATAGTGCCTGGACCACATGAATAGATGTTTCTTCTCTCAGCGTCCCTTTTCTCATGATATAAAGATAATATAAACCATCTCAAATCTTTTTTTGGAAAAAGTGTAATTAATACATAAAAGAACAATAGAGTATTTAGTTATTTGGTGAAAAGCAGTTGGATGGAAGCATAAACAATTTTTGAAGCGCTCTCAGATTTCCATGTCAAGGTTTTCACTTATTATTCTCAGTATTCAACTCGCAAGTGAAATATCCTCTGATCCCCACCTGTCTGAATATCTTCTTCTCCCCTCTGTGTTCCATTTCTCTGTGGTATTTTCTTTACAGCATGCACCACTATTGGAAAGTATTCACTTGTCTTCTAGTTTGTATAAAGTAATTGTCTGCCTAAAGTTAATCCTGTACTCCCAGACTTAGGACAGCACCCAGGCATAAGCGCACTCAGTAACATTTGAATGAATGGAAGCTACATGGAACATTTTGGTTCACTCTTTCGGTAACTTTGAAAAGGGAAATGCATTCTCTCTGGCACAGGTTTTATTTTTAAACTATGCTTTAGGAAACTTTGACCAAACACTATATCAGATATAATTACATGTAATATTTTAAAAGTAGACCTTTTAAACTAAGATGATCATTATCTTAATCATTAATGATTGGCTCTCTAGATTAAAAATATATATATATTTTTTTTCTTTTTCTCTTTTAGGTCAAAGAGCCCCCTGAAATCAATTTAGTTCTGTACCCCCAGGGTCTGGCTGGTGAGGAAGCATATGTAAAAGTGGATTTGAGGGTTAAATGCCCACCGACCTACCCAGATGTGTGAGTACATTATAAATAGCTGTGATGTAATTTCAGTTCTCTGTTTTGACCACATAAAAACAGGTTGAAATAAACAGAATTTTCTCCTTCTTGCCACCATTCCATCTAAAATTTCATTTTCTATCACTTGCATGTCATTAAAACTATAACAGCAATAGACATTTTTATAAGACCTATCTCGTGTTAAGTTTGCTTCTAGCTGTACAATAGCCACTATAGATATCAGTATTTGCTCCATGACCAATTGTTTGCTTCTTCTGATGTGTTAACTTTTGTTTGTCTAATTCTTCATAAACTGAGAAGAGGAACAATCTAGAAGAAAAGGATAAAGGCATGGTAGCTTGTGTACTTGGTATGGTCAGCATTGGGACTTGGAGTAGCCTTCTGGGCTGAATGGAACTTTATTCATAAAGGAAGATTTAGAGTCTCCCTGCAAGGCATGTAGCCAGTGAGATAACCACAGAACTCCACATGTTTCCAAATCACCTTGAGAACCACTGATACAGCAAAAGTATTAGCAATCAGGACTCAAGTGTTCTTTTTCTCAAGTATCTTGTATATTTCATGTAATTTCCCCCAGACATTCCATATGGAAAGACAGATTGGCCTGGATTATGTTTTGTGGCTTGGTCTTATCGTGCAGGGAACCACTGAAGAAAAGTGACAAAAGGAAGCACTGCCTTACACAGGGGGTGGTAAATCTATGGAATTTGTTATACTAAGAGATGATGGAGGATATGAAACTACAGATAGGTCAAGATGAACTCTTTGAAGTTAGTGACCCTCTTTTGCTCCCAACACTGTGCCCAGAGTAGATAAGTAGGTATGTAGAAAGTTAAATAATGAATTGATTAAAGAACAACTAAATTTATGAAAGCAGAATAAGACAGTGCCTCTCTAGGTTTTACTTTTCTTTTTTTTTTTTTTAAATATATTTTATTGATTTTTTACAGAGAGGAAGGGAGAGAGATAGAGAGTTAGAAACATCGATCAGCTGCCTCCTGCACATCCCCCACTGGGGATGTGCCTGCAACCCAGGTACATGCCCTTGACCGGAATCGAACCTGGGACCTTTCAGTCCGCAGGCCGATGCTCTATTCACTGAGCCAAACCGGCTTCGGCAGGTTTTACTTTTCTGACACCAATTGCATGTCTTACAATTCAATTCAGTTCTGATACAAACTATTCTTAGTTATAGCAGACCCCAGGGGTTAAGGCTTAGTCCCACAAGGCTTCAAAGGCCAGTTGCAAATACTAGTACATCTGATCAGCTGGCTGTAAATTTGCAGGTTCCCACAACCTCCTCCTTGGGTTTAGTAATTTGCTAGAAGAAGCTCACAGAACTCAGATAGACACTTCACTTACTACTGAGTTTATTATAAAGGATACAACTTAGGAACAGCCACATGGAAGAGATGCATAGGCAAGGAATGTAGGAGGGCATGGAGCTTCTCCATCCTCTTGACATTGACAGGTATCCATGGGTGACCACATGGTTACTCCTGGTTAAGAACTACTGCCCTAGAGAACTATTCAGATAATCTTGATGTGTACACTTGGTAAAAATATTATGCGATGATTTTTTAAACAACAACAACATGGAAATGCTTGTAAAAAGTAAAAATTCTAATATCAGCTACATAAATTTATGTGGCTAAGGCATAAAGAGAACATTGGAAAGTTCTATTAAAATATAATTAGTATTGCTGCCCTGGCTGGTTTGGCTCAGTGGATAGAGCGTCAGCCTGCAGACTGAAGGGTCCCGGGTTCGATTCCGGTCTGGGCACATGCCTGGGTTGTGGGCTCGATCCCCAGTGGGGGGCGTGCCTGGGTTGGCTCGATCCCCAGTGGGGGGCGTGCAGGAGGCAGCCAATCAATGATTCTCTCTCATCATAGATGTTTCTCTCTCTCTCTTCTCCTTCCTCTCTGAAATCAATAAAAAAATATATAAAAATAATAAAATAAATAAAATATAATTAGTATTGTAGATGAAGTTTTCATTATTCTTTTACTACTGCTATATAATGATTGCTTTATTTTTTTAAAAATAATTATGTAAGACTTGACTTGGGGGAACATTCATATCTTTTGAGATGATATGGGGCAGGAACTTCCCTTTTCTGCAAAATACCTTGATGCTATCTTTTGAGATGATATGGAGCAGGAACTTTCCTTTTTTGCAAAATACCTTGATGCCACTGTGAGAGAATCCCGAGTTAGACATGCATAGACTCAGGGCTATGTGGTACTTTTATTCTTTTTCTCATGTATATAAACTACTTTCAGATTCCCATCTATCCAAATAGGTAATGATTGTAGAACCTATTATAACTGAAGCATTGTGAGAACATCATAGATAATGAATAGTAAAGGGTGTGCTAAGGTAAAACACCATGAATTACTCAGAAATGCTTGGTAGGAAGTACAGTCACCTTTTGTTCAGTAAAATCAAAGAAATCTTATTTAATTTCAATGAATTGTTATTGGATGTTTATTTGTTGGGAGGGCTGGCTGTGTACTTTCCTTGAGTAGACCGTGTTGAGTCTGAGTTGTGCTCTATAGGGATGAAGAGGGGGGTGAAGTAGGCATCTTTGGAAGAGTGTGTAGGACTAGATTTATACTTGAGTGAGTGAGCATTTTCCCACCTTGTTTACAATTAGAGTGAGTGACTGGACACGGCATGTTGTGGGAATACTAGATGGATCATTGTGGCTCCATGTAGTCTAGTTATTCTCATCCTGCTTTATGTGGAGCACAAAGACCAGAGCAAAGCACTTGGTGTCTGACAGGTGAGCTGTCGGAGCTGGAGTAATTGATGTTGGGGGCAAGCCAGGGTCAAGCATTATCAAACAGGGAGTGTGTAGTTCAGCTACTAGACTGGAATCACACACAGAGTGATTTTTTTAAAATATTTTTTTTATTGATTTCAGAGAGGAAGGGAGAGGGAGAGAGAGGTGGAAACATCAATGATGAGAGAGCATCATTGATCAGCTGCCTCCTGCAAGCCCCTTACTGGGGATCGCCTGCAACCCAGGTATGTGCCCTGACTGGGAATCAAACCATGACCTTCTGGTTCATAGGCCCATGCTCAACCACTGAACCATTCCGGCTGGGTGAGTGATTTTTAAAAAATATGTATTTTTATTGATTTCAGAGAGGAAAGGAGAGGGAGAGAGAGGTGGAAACATCAATGATGAAAGAGAATCATTGATCAGCTGCCTCCTGTATGTCCCCTACTGGGGATCGAGCCTGCAACCTGGGCATGTACCCTTGACTGGAATCAAAACCAGGACCCTTCAGTCCGCAGGCTGATGCTCTATCTACTGAGCCAAACCAGCTAGGGCTAGAGTGATTATTTATATATATTTTTAGAGTGATATTTTTAAAGGTGGTAAAAGAATAGTTGATGTGGAAAATTTTAATCAGATTGTAAAGCTGAAATCAGAGACAGAGGAGCTGGGGAGATACTGGGATCAAGCCCCAGTAAGTCTGATCATCTGACAGCTCACACTGACAACTGGCCAGCCCACTCACTCCACATCGCCTGCAGGTGAATCCATGATGAGCACTGTGTCAATCGTGCTGCTGGGGTATAGTTGGAATCCTTTTGAGATGCAGAGAAATGTTGCTGGGAGTATAGAGAGAGGTTCACAAATGAGCCCTGTATGAAATCCCCACATATTAATGCAGACAGGCTGCACTTTCGAGTAACTCCTTTTTGTTTTGTTTTTTCTTTCCCAGAGTCCCTGAAATAGAGTTAAAAAATGCCAAAGGTCTGTCCAATGAGAGTGTTAATTTATTAAAATCTCGCCTGGATGAAGTGGCCAAGAAGCATTGTGGAGAGGTAAGATTTGTTTAACTGGACTTATAAGAGGATAGTAAAAATCTCATCATGTTCACCAGTGTTTGCCTTTCTGCCTCTTCTGGGACTGCAAGATATTTCCATTGCACCTTAAATCCAATTTTGACTAGAATGTTTTGTTTCTTATTGATATCTACAAAGGAGAACATTGCTATTTGTATTTCTTTAATTTATAGTACTTATGAATTACAAATTGTAGAGTGTATATAGATGATATTATTGATGCTTAAGAATCTTTCCAAAAGATGAACCTGGCCATATTTTTTGCATCCTTTGGATCTGGCACCATGACTTGATCTTGATTTGAACCTTTATATTGGAAAATATTTACAGATAAGTGATTTCTGACTAAACTTTGCCACTTTTTCTTTTTCCATATCAGAATATCTAATTGTTCTCCTTGACAACAATTAGTGACATGCTCTAATCCTTCATTGTCTCTTCTCTACCCGAGCATGGGGGTACACTTAGTTAAGTGCTAATTCTTTCTTAATCCTCTGCACATCAGGGTCTACCTGAGCTCATCCTTGGGTGATGTCACTCTCTCTGGAGGGCTAGACTAGGTGACTTCTTCCTTTTTTTAAAATATATTTTTATTGATTTCAGAGAGGAAAGGAGAGGGAGAGAGAGATAGAAACATCAATGATGATAGATAATCATTGATTGGCTGCCTCCTGCGTGCCCCACATTGGGGATCGAGTCTGCAACCCAGGCATATGCCCTGACCAGGAATCGAACCTCAACCTCCTGGTTCACTGGTTGACGCTCAACCACCAAGCCATGCCGGCCAGGCTAGGTGACTTCTTAATGTAGAGTATTACTGTGTGCTTCTTAGGTCAGACCAATTCCCTTTATGTATAATCCTCATGTACCTGTAAAGTCACAAGGCAGCTCCTGTTTAACTATTCCATCCTGTGAAAACTGAGAAGCGTTAAGTTAAGACCAGCCCTAGGTCTCTGTCTCTGTTTCTGTTTCAGACCTCTCAGTATCTAGACAGTCATTCTGCAACATAGTGAGTCACAGTGTGACCTGGGAGGTGCTTTTTGGCCATGAAATTGGTGCCCACTTGAGTTTCTGTTTCCACAAACTTCAGTCATCGTTGAGATACAGACAGTGATTGTAGAACAGCCCTGACAAAAAACTAGGCCTTGGGAATTACTCCAAAGTTCTTTCTAGTGTAAGGGGACTCTAATGTCTAATTGAGAAATAATATGGAGTTCTGTTAAATTTAGCTACAGAATCGTCTGGTTTCTTGAATTCATGATTTAGGATTCTTTTGAAAAAATATTTGCTCTATTTTTTATAGCACAGTATTATCCTATATAATAAAAGGCTAATATGCAAATTGACCGAACAGCGAAATGACTGGTTGCTGTGACGTGCACTGACCACCCAAATGGTCAGTGCGCTCCCACAGGGGAAGCACTGCTCAGCCAGAAGCCGGGCTCATGGCTGGTGAGCACAGTGGCAGTGGCGGGAGCCTCTCCAGTCTCCACGGCAGTGCTAAGGATGTCCAACTGATGGCTTAGGCCCGCTCCCCATGGGACATCCCCCTAGGGCTCCCAGACTGTGAGAGGGCACAGGCTGGTCTGAGGGCCCCCCACTGAGTGCATGAATTTCATGCACTGGGCCTCTAGTCTATATAATAAAAGCTTAAGCAACCATTATGGTGGAACAGCCAGAACAACCGGTCACTATGATGTGCACTGACCACCAGGGGGCAGATGCTCAATGCAGGAGCTTCCCCCTGGTGGTCAGTGTGCTCCCACAGGGGGAGCACCACTCAGCCAGAAGCCAGGCTCACGGCTGGTGAGCACAGCGGCAGTGGTGGGAGCCTCTCCCGTCTCCGTGGCAACATTAAGGAACAGTGAGCCGAGTGGTAAGGAGCAGCGAGCAGATGGGCAGTAAGGAGCGAGGGGTTCCAGACTGCAAGAGGGCTCAGGCCAGGCTGAGAGACTGCCCCCCCCCTCAGTGCACGAATTTCGTGCACCGGGCCTCTAGTTAACAATAATCACTATGTTGTACATTAGATCCCCAGAAGTTATTCATCTTATATCTAGAACTTTGTACCCTTTGACCAATATCTCTCCTATTCCCCACCCCCTGGTAACCACTATTGTAGTCTCTGTTTCTATGAATTTGGTGTTTTATTTATTATTATTATTATTATTTGTTATTTGACTTTTTTTTAGATTGCACATATAAATGCTATCCTACAATAGTTGTCTTTCTCTGTCTGACTTATTTCACTTAGCATAATGCCCTCAAGGTCCAGCAAGATGTTCTTTCTCATGGCTAATATTATATATTTATATTCCACATCTTTATTCATTCATCTGTTGAAGCGACACTTAGCTTGTTTTCATGTCATGGCTGTTATAAATAATGCACCAATAACATGGGAGTACTGATATCTCTTCAATATCCTGTTTTCATTTCATTTGGATATATATCGAGAAGTGGGGTTGCTGCATGATATGATAGTTCTAGTCCTAATTTTTTGATGAACCTCCATACTGTTT
The DNA here is from genome assembly GCF_000412655.1 of Myotis brandtii. Lineage (NCBI taxonomy): Eukaryota > Metazoa > Chordata > Mammalia > Chiroptera > Vespertilionidae > Myotis > Myotis brandtii. The sequence continues at coordinate 987,610 of NW_005354718.1, forward strand.
TCCATAGTGGATGCACCAGTTTATTAGTGCATTCCATCAACAGTGCACAAGTGTTCCCTTTCTCCACATCCTCGACAACACTTACTACCTGTCTTTTTTGATAATAGCCATTCTAATAGGTGAGGTGATATCTCATTGAGGTTTTGATTTGCATTTCCCTGGTGATTAGTGATGTTGAGCATCTTTCCATGTACCTGTTGGCCATTTGTGTGTCATCTTTGGAAAAATATCTGTTGAGTTCCTCTGCCCATTTTTAAATAAGATTGTTTGTGTTTTTGCTTTTGAGTTGTGTGGATTCATTATATTTTGGGGGGTATTAACCCTTATCAGATATGTGATTTGCAAATATTTTCTCCCATCTGTAGGTTGCCTTTTCATTTTATTGATGGTTTCTTTTGCTGTGAAGAAACTTTTTAATTTAATATAGTCCCACATGTTTGTTTTTGCTGCCCCTTTTTTTTGCTTTATTTTAAATTACACTTTTTATTTTGAGATACTTGTAGAGTCACATGCAGTTGTAAGAAATAATACTGAGAGACCAGATGAACCCTTTCCTTAGTTTGTCCCTATGGTAACATTTTGCAAAACTATGCACAGTATCATAGTCAGGATATTGGCATTGGTAGTCAGATAGTTTCATCACCACAAGGATCCCTCATGTTGCCCTTTTATAGCCACCCCCTTATCTCCACCTCCACCTTCTCCTGACACCTGACAACCACTAATCTGTTCTCCAGTTCTATAATTTTCTCACTTAAGGAAATTATATAAGTATAATCACATAGTGTGTAACCTTTGGGATTGGCTTTGTTTTAACTCAACACAATTCTCTGTAAATTCAACCAGATTGTTGCATGAATCAGTAATTCTTAATTTTTACTCCTGAGTAGTATTCTATGTATTTCATGGTACCACTATTTGTTTACCATCTACCAGGTGGAAGACATCTGGATTGTTTCCAGTTTTGAGCTATTAAAAAGAAACATGTTTTAAACCTTCAGGTACAGGGTTTTGTTTGTGTTTTTTGTTAATCCTCACCCAAGGATATTTTTTCCATTGGTTTTTAGAGAGAGTGGAAGGGAGGAGGGAAGGAGGTAGGGAGAAAGAGAGAGAGAGAGAGAGGAGAGGAGAGAGACACATCGATTGGTTGTCTCCCACACACACCCAACTAGGGCTGGGGATCGAACCTGCAACCCAGGTACGTGCCCTTGACCAGAAATCAAATCCAGGACCTTTCGGTGCTCAGGCTGACACTCAACCAACTGAGCCACACTAGCCAAGGCTCATGTACAGCCTTTGATGTAAACAGACGTTTTCATTTATCTGGAACAAATGCCTCGGAATGCAATTGTGGGTATATGGTAGATGTGTGTTCATTTTTTAAGAAACCGCCATACTTTTCCAGGTTGGCAGTACCACTTTACATTCCCCCCAGCAATATGTGAGTGGTCCAGTTTCTTCACATCCTTGTCAGCATTTGATGTCATTTTTTTATTTTAGCTGTTCTAATAGATGTTGTGATGATTAATGTTATATGTGAACTTGGCTAGGCCACAGTACCCAGATGTTTGACCATATATTATTCTGTATGATTCTATGTAGGTAATTTTTGGATGAGATTAACATTTAAATCTGTGTGACTTTGAGTTAAGCAGATTACCCTTCATAACGTGGGTGCGTCTCATCCAATCTTTAATAGAGGCTTTAATAGAAAAAGACTGGCCTTCCTAGAAGAGGAAATTTCCAGAAGATGGATGGCCTTTGGACTTGGCTGCTACATTAACTCTTTAGCCACTCTGCAGATTTTGGACTCACTAGGCTCTATAACTCTAGAATCACATGAACCAATCCCTTAAAATAAATGTCTCTCTCTCTCCCTCTCTCCCTCTCTCCCTCTCTCCCTCTTTCTCTACATACACACACACACACACACACACACACACACACACACACTTTTCACTGATCCTTTTAATATATGGTTTGATACAACATTAACCTTTTAATGTATCTTTCCAATTTTTAAACTTTATCAAAATGTTTATATCCCGCTTTTTAAAAAATATTGAAATCATTTTCACATGTATTTACCTCTTTTTATGAATAATTGTTCTACTTAAAACAAATTTAATTATGTTGCCAGACAAATTTGAGGATATAATTGTGAGCTTTTACTTGGCTGAATTGTATCTTTGACACGCTATGAAGCCTGAAAATTTAAGCAGTTATTTTATTATAGTAGGGTTAACCAAAGTGGTGTGTGTTTTTTTAACCTATTGGACTTAGTCATCAGTTAATTATCCAAAAGGCATTTCATGGAGAATGGAGGAGTTTTGAATTACTGATGTGTCAACCAAGGAAGCATGTTAATTGTTACAGAGTGATGGTTTGCATAATCAGACAGCATAGCTGTCGGAAATCCTACAGTTCAGTGATTGTTCCGCTGACATATCTGTGAGGTTTTGTTGCAAAAAGTTGATTAAGAAGCTGTCAGCCAAAAATTAGAACTGCTGGTACCGCTGGGGCATAGGCAGACCTCAGAATTATGGCATTCAGCGGTATTTCTACAGTCGTCAGTGGGCAGCAATGGATCTGTGTCCCGTTGATCACAAAAGCAGCATTGTGGCTGACTCAAAAGGCGTTTTTAGTTATTTTGAAAGGGCCTGCCTTTTTTTCCTTTTTACCTCTAGATTGCAATTTTACAAAGCACAGTTCTCCCTAAAAGCTACATATAAGTAGTGTCCTTTAGGAGCTTCTAGTCTACTGCAAGTATAAACACTGTACACATAATTACAAGGAAAAAATACAGCAATTACAAAGCAACTTAAAAAAATACTAATCTTGTGGGAAGCTACCTTGTTTTGTTTCTCAAAATGTGAAGATGCATATTTATGGGTCCTCTGTCAGTGATTGTTGTTTAGACAACCACAGTTGTGTCTGTAGTTGAAAGGTGGGAAGTGCTTGTGAACCAGTGCAATATGCCAGAATAATCTAAAACTGAAAGATGATGGTCTACCTATTCTTAGCCCCTTGCTCGCCCTTTATCCAGCCAAGAAAAGGAAGTCAGATATTATTTACGTTATTCAAAACATCATCACTATTCACTAATTATAAGACTTCTTAGTCATGCATGCAATTAAGTAGTGAAAGCATTTTGGTGGAAGGGGGAGATGAGTTTGTTAGACCTGGTGAGCTTAGGAAAGGCTGCTGTGTAAACATTTAGTATTTGGGGGGGAGGCGGGGATAGATACCATAGAATTTAAATCTCAGGAATTGATAGTAATATGCTCTCAGGGTTACCCTTTGGGATGTAGGGGACATATCTGCTGGTAGAGTTGTAGTAGCAAGAATGGGGCCTTCCCTTCCTTTCAGCAGCTTTCTTAGAGTCTTCCAAGCTTTAAGTCATATTTGTTGAGTCCTGTGGCAGGGCTCCTGGCTGTTACAATGAGGAGCCGGGCTTCCCAGGGTCTTAGTTGAGGAGTAAGGCTGCTGTGCTGAGGGGGAGTAACTGGGGTAGAAACAACCTGAAGGTTGCAGCTAAGACATTTGAGTGCATGAACTGAGTAATGACAGCGATGGTGATGATAGTTCTTATTATTGTCAAACATGCACACGGCTTCATTTACATGAGTACCCACCATGTTCCCATGTTAAAACGGGTGTTCAGAGAGATTAATTCCCAGGATTTGAACCCAGGCCGTTTGGCCCAAGAGTCTGGTAATGGGTCTTTGGAGTGGGTTTCTCAATTGTTCTGAAAGTGGATAATAAGACTGGTTAATATTTGTTGAGTACGTACCAATTGCCTGGCACCATTCTAAGCACCTTACCTTATCCACTCAGTCCTGACAGTAGTCCCACATAGTAGGTGCCTTTATTTTTTAAATATATTTTTATCGATTTCAGAGAGGAAGGGAGAAGGAGAGAGA
>NW_005354718.1:992604-1006137 GCF_000412655.1 Myotis brandtii
AGATGTTTCTCTCTCTCTCTCTCTCTCCCTTCCTCTCTGAAATCAATAAAAAAATATATAAAAATAATAAAATAAATAAAATATAATTAGTATTGTAGATGAAGTTTTCATTATTCTTTTACTACTGCTATATAATGATTGCTTTATTTTTTTAAAAATAATTATGTAAGACTTGACTTGGGGGAACATTCATATCTTTTGAGATGATATGGGGCAGGAACTTCCCTTTTCTGCAAAATACCTTGATGCTATCTTTTGAGATGATATGGAGCAGGAACTTTCCTTTTTTGCAAAATACCTTGATGCCACTGTGAGAGAATCCCGAGTTAGACATGCATAGACTCAGGGCTATGTGGTACTTTTATTCTTTTTCTCATGTATATAAACTACTTTCAGATTCCCATCTATCCAAATAGGTAATGATTGTAGAACCTATTATAACTGAAGCATTGTGAGAACATCATAGATAATGAATAGTAAAGGGTGTGCTAAGGTAAAACACCATGAATTACTCAGAAATGCTTGGTAGGAAGTACAGTCACCTTTTGTTCAGTAAAATCAAAGAAATCTTATTTAATTTCAATGAATTGTTATTGGATGTTTATTTGTTGGGAGGGCTGGCTGTCTTCTTTCCTTGAGTAGACGGTTTTGAGTCTGAGTTGTGCTCTATAGGGATGAAGAGGGGGGTGAAGTAGGCATCTTTGGAAGAGTGTGTAGGACTAGATTTATACTTGAGTGAGTGAGCATTTTCCCACCTTGTTTACAATTAGGGTGAGTGACTGGACACGGCATGTTGTGGGAATACTAGATGGATCATTGTGGCTCCATGTAGTCTAGTTATTCTCATCCTGCTTTATGTGGAGCACAAAGACCAGAGCAAAGCACTTGGTGTCTGACAGGTGAGCTGTCGGAGCTGGAGTAATTGATGTTGGGGGCAAGCCAGGGTCAAGCATTATCAAACAGGGAGTGTGTAGTTCAGCTACTAGACTGGAATCACACACAGAGTGATTTTTTTAAAATATTTTTTTTATTGATTTCAGAGAGGAAGGGAGAGGGAGAGAGAGGTGGAAACATCAATGATGAGAGAGCATCATCGATCAGCTGCCTCCTGCAAGCCCCTTACTGGGGATCGCCTGCAACCCAGGTATGTGCCCTGACTGGGAATCAAACCATGACCTTCTGGTTCATAGGCCCATGCTCAACCACTGAACCATTCCGGCTGGGTGAGTGATTTTTAAAAAATATGTATTTTTATTGATTTCAGAGAGGAAAGGAGAGGGAGAGAGAGGTGGAAACATCAATGATGAAAGAGAATCATTGATCAGCTGCCTCCCTTCAGTCCGCAGTCTGATGCTCTATCTACTGAGCCAAACCAGCTAGGGCTAGAGTGATTATTTATATATATTTTTAGAGTGATATTTTTAAAGGTGGTAAAAGAATAGTTGATGTGGAAAATTTTAATCAGATTGTAAAGCTGAAATCAGAGACAGAGGAGCTGGGGAGATACTGGGATCAAGCCCCAGTAAGTCTGATCATCTGACAGCTCACACTGACAACTGGCCAGCCCACTCACTCCACATCGCCTGCAGGTGAATCCATGATGAGCACTGTGTCAATCGTGCTGCTGGGGTATAGTTGGAATCCTTTTGAGATGCAGAGAAATGTTGCTGGGAGTATAGAGAGAGGTTCACAAATGAGCCCTGTATGAAATCCCCACATATTAATGCAGACAGGCTGCACTTTCGAGTAACTCCTTTTTGTTTTGTTTTTTCTTTCCCAGAGTCCCTGAAATAGAGTTAAAAAATGCCAAAGGTCTGTCCAATGAGAGTGTTAATTTATTAAAATCTCGCCTGGATGAAGTGGCCAAGAAGCATTGTGGAGAGGTAAGATTTGTTTAACTGGACTTATAAGAGGATAGTAAAAATCTCATCATGTTCACCAGTGTTTGCCTTTCTGCCTCTTCTGGGACTGCAAGATATTTCCATTGCACCTTAAATCCAATTTTGACTAGAATGTTTTGTTTCTTATTGATATCTACAAAGGAGAACATTGCTATTTGTATTTCTTTAATTTATAGTACTTATGAATTACAAATTGTAGAGTGTATATAGATGATATTATTGATGCTTAAGAATCTTTCCAAAAGATGAACCTGGCCATATTTTTTGCATCCTTTGGATCTGGCACCATGACTTGATCTTGATTTGAACCTTTATATTGGAAAATATTTACAGATAAGTGATTTCTGACTAAACTTTGCCACTTTTTCTTTTTCCATATCAGAATATCTAATTGTTCTCCTTGACAACAATTAGTGACATGCTCTAATCCTTCATTGTCTCTTCTCTACCCGAGCATGGGGGTACACTTAGTTAAGTGCTAATTCTTTCTTAATCCTCTGCACATCAGGGTCTACCTGAGCTCATCCTTGGGTGATGTCACTCTCTCTGGAGGGCTAGACTAGGTGACTTCTTCCTTTTTTTAAAATATATTTTTATTGATTTCAGAGAGGAAAGGAGAGGGAGAGAGAGATAGAAACATCAATGATGATAGATAATCATTGATTGGCTGCCTCCTGCGTGCCCCACATTGGGGATCGAGTCTGCAACCCAGGCATATGCCCTGACCAGGAATCGAACCTCAACCTCCTGGTTCACTGGTTGACGCTCAACCACCAAGCCATGCCGGCCAGGCTAGGTGACTTCTTAATGTAGAGTATTACTGTGTGCTTCTTAGGTCAGACCAATTCCCTTTATGTATAATCCTCATGTACCTGTAAAGTCACAAGGCAGCTCCTGTTTAACTATTCCATCCTGTGAAAACTGAGAAGCGTTAAGTTAAGACCAGCCCTAGGTCTCTGTCTCTGTTTCTGTTTCAGACCTCTCAGTATCTAGACAGTCATTCTGCAACATAGTGAGTCACAGTGTGACCTGGGAGGTGCTTTTTGGCCATGAAATTGGTGCCCACTTGAGTTTCTGTTTCCACAAACTTCAGTCATCATTGAGATACAGACAGTGATTGTAGAACAGCCCTGACAAAAAACTAGGCCTTGGGAATTACTCCAAAGTTCTTTCTAGTGTAAGGGGACTCTAATGTCTAATTGAGAAATAATATGGAGTTCTGTTAAATTTAGCTACAGAATCGTCTGGTTTCTTGAATTCATGATTTAGGATTCTTTTGAAAAAATATTTGCTCTATTTTTTATAGCACAGTATTATCCTATATAATAAAAGGCTAATATGCAAATTGACCGAACAGCGAAATGACTGGTTGCTGTGACGTGCACTGACCACCCAAATGGTCAGTGCGCTCCCACAGGGGAAGCACTGCTCAGCCAGAAGCTGGGCTCATGGCTGGTGAGCACAGTGGCAGTGGCGGGAGCCTCTCCAGTCTCCACGGCAGTGCTAAGGATGTCCAACTGATGGCTTAGGCCCGCTCCCCATGGGACATCCCCCTAGGGCTCCCAGACTGTGAGAGGGCACAGGCTGGTCTGAGGGCCCCCCACTGAGTGCATGAATTTCATGCACTGGGCCTCTAGTCTATATAATAAAAGCTTAAGCAACCATTATGGTGGAACAGCCAGAACAACCGGTCACTATGATGTGCACTGACCACCAGGGGGCAGATGCTCAATGCAGGAGCTTCCCCCTGGTGGTCAGTGTGCTCCCACAGGGGGAGCACCACTCAGCCAGAAGCCAGGCTCACGGCTGGTGAGCACAGCGGCAGTGGTGGGAGCCTCTCCCGTCTCCGTGGCAACATTAAGGAACAGTGAGCCGAGTGGTAAGGAGCAGCGAGCAGATGGGCAGTAAGGAGCGAGGGGTTCCAGACTGCAAGAGGGCTCAGGCCAGGCTGAGAGACTGCCCCCCCCCTCAGTGCACGAATTTCGTGCACCGGGCCTCTAGTTAACAATAATCACTATGTTGTACATTAGATCCCCAGAAGTTATTCATCTTATATCTAGAACTTTGTACCCTTTGACCAATATCTCTCCTATTCCCCACCCCCTGGTAACCACTATTGTAGTCTCTGTTTCTATGAATTTGGTGTTTTTATTTTTTATTATTATTATTTGTTATTTGACTTTTTTTTAGATTGCACATATAAATGCTATCCTACAATAGTTGTCTTTCTCTGTCTGACTTATTTCACTTAGCATAATGCCCTCAAGGTCCAGCAAGATGTCCTTTCTCATGGCTAATATTATATATTTATATTCCACATCTTTATTCATTCATCTGTTGACTGACACTTAGCTTGTTTTCATGTCATGGCTGTTATAAATAATGCACCAATAACATGGGAGTACTGATATCTCTTCAATATCCTGTTTTCATTTCATTTGGATATATATCGAGAAGTGGGGTTGCTGCATGATATGATAGTTCTAGTCCTAATTTTTTGATGAACCTCCATACTGTTTTCCATAGTGGATGCACCAGTTTATTAGTGCATTCCATCAACAGTGCACAAGTGTTCCCTTTCTCCACATCCTCGACAACACGTAACTACCTGTCTTTTTTGATAATAACCATTCTAATAGGTGAGGTGATATCTCATTGAGGTTTTGATTTGCATTTCCCTGGTGATTAGTGATGTTGAGCATCTTTCCATGTACCTGTTGGCCATTTGTGTGTCATCTTTGGAAAAATATCTGTTGAGTTCCTCTGCCCATTTTTAAATAAGATTGTTTGTGTTTTTGCTTTTGAGTTGTGTGGATTCATTATATTTTGGGGGGTATTAACCCTTATCAGATATGTGATTTGCAAATATTTTCTCCCATCTGTAGGTTGCCTTTTCATTTTATTGATGGTTTCTTTTGCTGTGAAGAAACTTTTTAATTTAATATAGTCCCACATGTTTGTTTTTGCTGCCCCTTTTTTTTGCTTTATTTTAAATTACACTTTTTATTTTGAGATACTTGTAGAGTCACATGCAGTTGTAAGAAATAATACTGAGAGACCAGATGAACCCTTTCCTTAGTTTGTCCCTATGGTAACATTTTGCAAAACTATGCACAGTATCATAGTCAGGATATTGGCATTGGTAGTCAGATAGTTTCATCACCACAAGGATCCCTCATGTTGCCCTTTTATAGCCACCCCCTTATCTCCACCTCCACCTTCTCCTGACACCTGACAACCACTAATCTGTTCTCCAGTTCTATAATTTTCTCACTTAAGGAAATTATATAAGTATAATCACATAGTGTGTAACCTTTGGGATTGGCTTTGTTTTAACTCAACACAATTCTCTGTAAATTCAACCAGATTGTTGCATGAATCAGTAATTCTTAATTTTTACTCCTGAGTAGTATTCTATGTATTTCATGGTACCACTATTTGTTTACCATCTACCAGGTGGAAGACATCTGGATTGTTTCCAGTTTTGAGCTATTAAAAAGAAACATGTTTTAAACCTTCAGGTACAGGGTTTTGTTTGTGTTTTTTGTTAATCCTCACCCAAGGATATTTTTTCCATTGGTTTTTAGAGAGAGTGGAAGGGAGGAGGGAAGGAGGTAGGGAGAAAGAGAGAGAGAGAGAGAGGAGAGGAGAGAGACACATCGATTGGTTGTCTCCCACACACACCCAACTAGGGCTGGGGATCGAACCTGCAACCCAGGTACGTGCCCTTGACCAGAAATCAAATCCAGGACCTTTCGGTGCTCAGGCTGACACTCAACCAACTGAGCCACACTAGCCAAGGCTCATGTACAGCCTTTGATGTAAACAGACGTTTTCATTTATCTGGAACAAATGCCTCGGAATGCAATTGTGGGTATATGGTAGATGTGTGTTCATTTTTTAAGAAACCGCCATACTTTTCCAGGTTGGCAGTACCACTTTACATTCCCCCCAGCAATATGTGAGTGGTCCAGTTTCTTCACATCCTTGTCAGCATTTGATGTCATTTTTTTATTTTAGCTGTTCTAATAGATGTTGTGATGATTAATGTTATATGTGAACTTGGCTAGGCCACAGTACCCAGATGTTTGACCATATATTATTCTGTATGATTCTATGTAGGTAATTTTTGGATGAGATTAACATTTAAATCTGTGTGACTTTGAGTTAAGCAGATTACCCTTCATAACGTGGGTGCGTCTCATCCAATCTTTAATAGAGGCTTTAATAGAAAAAGACTGGCCTTCCTAGAAGAGGAAATTTCCAGAAGATGGATGGCCTTTGGACTTGGCTGCTACATTAACTCTTTAGCCACTCTGCAGATTTTGGACTCACTAGGCTCTATAACTCTAGAATCACATGAACCAATCCCTTAAAATAAATGTCTCTCTCTCTCCCTCTCTCCCTCTCTCCCTCTTTCTCTACATACACACACACACACACACAACCTGTTGGTTCTGTTTCTCTGGAGAACTCTGACTGATACGGATGTGTATTATGAGAATGAGAGTGGCTGTTGTAAATAAGGTCAGGAGAGGCCTCTGATAAGGTGACATTTAAGCAGAAGCTTGAGGGAAGCCAAACAATGAACCCTGTAAATATGGGGGGAGGGACAATTGCCAGTTTTGAAAGTAGTTCTTGTTTTCATCTAGTATTATATATTTATCAGATTTGTTTGTATAGAAAATGCTTTTAAATTAAACAGATTGGCAAAAGAAAAACAATCCACCACCTGGCTCCTGGCTCCTTTCTGGTACAGTAGTTTCTCTTTGATTTAATAGAAACTACCGTCTTTTCCTAGCTCTTTGTTGTTGTTGTTTATTAAATATATTTTTTTAATTGATTTCAGAGACAAAGGGAGAGAGATTGAAACATCAGTGATGAGAGATAATCATTGATGATCTGCCTCCTGCACACCCCCTACTGGGGATTGATCCTGCAACCCAGACATGTGCCCTTGACCGGAATTGAACCCAGGACCCTTCGGTCCACAGGCCGATGCTCTATCCACTGAGCCAAACTGGCTAGGGCCCCAGCTTTTCTTTTCTTTTTTTTTTTTTATATATTTTATTGATTTTTTACAGAGAGGAAGGGAGAGGGATAGAGAGCCAGAAACATCAATGAGAGAGAAACATTGATCAGCTGCCTCCTGCACACTCCCTACTGGGGATGTGCCCACAACCAAGGTACATGCCCTTGACCGAACCCAGGACCCTTCAGTCCGCAGGCCGACGCTCTATCCACTGAGCCAAACCGGTTCTGGCCCCAGCTTTTCTTAAAAGAGCTTTTTATTTTTTTACTTATTGATTTTAGAGAAAGAGAGTAAGGGAAGGAGAGAGAGAGAAACATCTATTTGTTGTTCCTCTTATTTATGCATTAATTGGTTGATTCTTATATGTGCCCTGACTAAAGATTGAACCCACAACCTTGGCGTACCAGGACATGCTCTACCCAACTGAACTATCCAGCCAGGGCAAAAAAGAGCTGTAAAGAACTTGCCTCCTAAACTCTAGGCTAGTGTTTCTCAATTGTAAATCGAAGTATATCTAGTGAATGCCACAGCTTCTGGTATAATAAAAAATACACGAATTTCCCCCTACAACAGCTGTGGTTTCTTTGCATTTCCTCCCTAAGTCAATAAACTTTATATCCTTGTGTACCATGACTTCTATTACTATTTACCACCGTGTTAAGTACCTTTAGAACATGTTTTAAACATATAATTGAAATAAGAGTTTTGAAGCTGCTTCATTGTATAATTGAAGGGAAAAAACCTCAGTGTGTTGGTCTTCATGTGCAGAAGGAGCTCGGCACTCTTGACCTCTTTGGGGTTGGGGTAGTCAGTCAGCGTGGGGTCCCAGCCACCCTGTTCTATTGATTTACCAATCCCAGTGTGATTGATGACTCCCAGGTGCAGGGGAAAGTGGCTTCCTGTGGTCACATGACTGTCTGAGAGGGAGGTCGTTTTTCTTCTGGTACTGTCTGAACGCTTCCCTAAGTGTAAATGAAGTGCTGTCTAGGTATTGATCAGCCTCCTACTGGCCCATTACCAGCAGGGAGATAATGAGGGCTTTAAATATCTGCTTCCAGACCCCCAATAGAATTATTTTCAGTATGTGGTGTGGGTAGATGAAAGCTGATGTTAGCAATGATTATTGTCTGTTCAGCTATCATATGTAGACAGGTTTTCTAGTTAGGAAGGTAGTTTTTTATTTTTATGCAGTCTTAAACATTTTATCAAATTATTTGTACAGAAAAATATTTTATCGGATTTATTATACAAAAAAATCCAATAAATGAAACAGGACTACAAAAGACAAGTGAAGCTTTTTATTTATCTAGTGATTTGTCTTGATAGCAACATGATGAGTCATGTAAAAGCCTTGTCCTGCTGTGATTGCCTCATGTCCTGAATTCAGAACGTGTCATATCAAAATGAATATCACTACTGTAAGTGGCTATCTGGTTGTCTGCATGTTTTTCTATAGTCTCTCTTTGGCACCCTGTCTTCCCATCATTTGACCATTTGTGGTTGACATTCATCTCCCTGTTTAGGTGATGATATTTGAACTGGCTTACCACGTGCAGTCATTTCTCAACGAACATAACAAGCCTCCACCCAAGTCTTTTCATGAGGAAATGCTGGAAAGGCGGGCTCAGGAGGAGCAGCAGAGGCTGTTAGAGGCCAAGCGGAAAGAGGAGCAGGAGGTGAGATCTTTGTCATCACAGGTGGCCAGCCCCGATGACTGTGAGCTTCTATAGGTTGTGACTGTCTCCACCTACACACCTACATGTTAACACTGTCTCTTAGTGGGTCCCATTAATTTTGTTATTGCTTATCTCCTATTTAATTGTATATCCTCGTTACCATTTAGAATTTAAAGCTCCTTATTGTCATTGCTTTTAGGAAGGCACATTTTATTTATTTATTTTTATTTTTTGTTAATGCTCATCTGAGGATATTTTTCCATTGATTTTTAGAAAGAGTAGAAGGGAGAGGGAGAGACAGAGAGAAACATTGATGTAAGAGAGACACATCAATTGGTTGCCTCCCGCATGCGCCCCAACCTACTAAGGGCCAGAGATGGAGCCTGCTACCAATGTATGTACCCTTGGCCAGGAATAGAACCTGCAACCCTTCAGTCTGAGGGCCAACACTCTAACCACTGAACAAAACCAGCCAGTGCTGGAAGGGAAGTTTTTATTACAAGACTAGAGGCCTGGTGCATGAAATTTGTGCATGGGTGGGGGAGGGTGCCCTCAGCCCAGCCTGCACCCTCTCTAATCCGGGATCCCTCTCGTTATCCAGAACCACGGGCTCCTAACCACTCACCTGCCTGATGCCCCTAACTGCTCTCCCCTGCCAGCCTGATTCCCCTAACTGCTCTCCCCTCCTGGCCTGATCCCCCTAACTGCTTATCTGCTCTCCCTTCCTCACCACGCCCTTTGGACCCCCGGTGCAGGCATGCTGAGAGCTCTCCGTCACGGCCCTGCCCCCATTCTGATTGGTTGTTACATGACAGCATCCCGGACAATCTGCATATTCTTCTATTATTAGTATAGATAGTGAATATTTAGCTAACAATCTTGTTTTGGTGTACTGCTAAAACTGCCTGTTAGCTTGGGACATGTTTTCTCATTTTGTATTATTGCTATTACACTTTTTGTTGAGTGTCTTAATGGTTTTGATATTACAATCTGAAATTTTAGGGGACTCATAAAAACACATTATTTTTCCCTACCTAAATTTAGACCCAGTGGAGCAATAGATACATGAGTTGATTGGATGGGGATCAACATATTGCTTTTAATACTGAGAAAGCTGATTGGAGAATGCAGCTGATAGTGTGTGGCTGTGGTGGTGGTGCCCGTGCCACCCTGGTCCCAGGCACTGAGAACAGCTCACCTCCTCCAAATCTGCCCTGGACCCCATGGCAGAGAGCAGCACACGTGCACGTTCTCCGCAGACAGGCAGACATCACAGAAGAGGGGCTGAGTCACATGTGGGAGGACAGGAGAGTCCAACAGAGTTGCTGTAGTGAAAGTCTCTCTACATGGAACTTGAAGAATGGGGGCAACTATCCCTCCCCCACAGTCTTCATACCTAGTTAAATGGGAATGCCTATTGCATAAGACTCTGATAAAACTGATGCAACTACAGTTTGAACTAGTTTCCATGTATTCAGGTCTCTTAGGAAGAAAGGGCTTTTGAATTTTATAAAATATAAGAGTTTTTATAATTTCAGAACTTTTATGTTGTAGAGGTTTCAAAGATTGGCCTTTGATGGCAATATGATCTCTTTCAGCAACGTGAAATCCTTCATGAGATTCAGAGAAGGAAAGAAGAGATCAAAGAAGAGAAAAAAAGGAAAGAAATGGCCAAGCAGGTACACTATCCAGTCTGCCATACTAAAATGGTTTACATTTTGCTAAACATAAAATCTTCTTATTGCTATGGATGATATTTCCCCCTCCTGCGTTATTTCAGTAGTAAAGCTCAAAATGAAGCACTAAAAGAATCACCAAACAGGAAGCAAAATTTAGAATTGTATATTATCTGTAAGTGACTTAGGCTTATGCACCTATAGTAGTTTATTAGATGAGTCGAGGGAGAGATGATATTGAAGTTTTGATAATTAACTCAGACTGGAATTCTTAATACTTGGAAAATGAAACAATTTGTTCTTACTGAGGAGTGACTGGAAACCATAAGGCTCTACTTGAGATTTCGTTCAGTGATGGAAAAGAAGGATTTACAGAGCAGGTTTCAAAGCAGTGTGAAAAAGGATAAAGTCCTTTTTTCTATATTTTTCCTGTGTCCAGCTGAATAAAAATGCGTTACTCATTCCATTTTCTAAAATGATGGCAGTTAACTAAAAGGAAGCTATGAGGTGTACTGGGAGGAGGCACTGATGTATGAGAAGCAGCACCTGGCTTAAAGCTTTGGCTTTTTTACTGCCAAGTTCTGTGACCTTTAGGTGACACGCTCTGTGACTTATTTTCCTTGTCCCTTAAAATGGGACTTATGATGTCCCCTTTCTGTCTCATGTAATTATTCCCACAGATACTAGTAAATATACTACCCTCTGAAAGTGCAAAGTTGTGTACAAATTGTAAGATGTTTCCACCAGGTCTCCTGCTTTATGTCTGATCTGCCTTCCCTTCTTCCACCTTGCTCTCTCTTTGAATGCTTTCCGTTCCTCTCCTCTTGTTCTTCTTTCTAACTTTTTATGCATATTCCAAGATTCTAACATTTCCATTTAAAACTGTAATCTGACCTTCAGTTCCTGAACCAGTACATATTTGGATATTAAATTGTTATCATTTTTATTTATTTTCCTTTTTATTTAACTTATTGGGGTAACACTGGTTAACAAAATTATACAGGTCTCAGGTGCACAGTTCCACAACACATCATCTCTACACTGTATTGTGTGTTCACCACCCCCAAGTCAAGTCTTAGTCCATCACCATTTATCCCCCCTGTACCCTCCTCCAGAACCACCCCACCCCAGCAGTCACCACACTGTTGTCCGTATCCATGAGTGTTTTCTTGGACATTAAACTTTTAAAAGTTGAGTTCAACTTTATTATACTTGAAAGCATTTCGTTTAAATAAAATATGCACTTTCTCCTGAATTCATAATTATACACCATGATTGTCTTCCATTTATGACCTACGTCTAAAGTAGGTTTACTTTTCTTTTTTTCTAGGAACGTTTGGAAATTGCTAGTTTTTCAAACCAAGATCATATCTCTAGGAAGGACCCAGGAGGACACAGAACAGCTGCTGTTCCACACGGAGGCTCTCCCGACTTTGTAGGAAACGGTAAACATCGGACCAACTCCTCTGGAAGATCTAGGTAAGTCCTCGAGATTTCTGATCTGGAAGAATGAAAGATGTAGAAGGAATAAAACAACTTGTTGTGAAAGTTGATGAATTTTCAGATAGTTGTTTTAATAACTTTTTCAAAGCCTGTATGTCTTAATATACTATTTGTTAGCCATATGAAACAAAATTTTCATTTTTTTTTAACACTTTCTAAGTATTTTTAATTAAACTAGTTTTATTGCTCACTCGCCTTCATAACTATCATACTTCACAGTCTTGCCTCCAATGCAGTTTGATCTGACTTCCAATGATCTAACTAGTCAATAAATGACTTAAAATTTGTTCTTCCATCAGAATCATCATCCAGTCAAATTTCCCACTGAATTTGTTTTCGGTCTGTAACTGCTTAGGCCCCACCACGGATGTGGGAAATGCTCCAAATGGGCATGGTGTATGTAGAAGATTCTTTACCTGAGAATGGAGCCCCACTTTGTTGCCAGAGCTCCCCTTCCTGTAGCTGCTGAGGACCCTGTCCTTGCAGGTGGGCTCCTTGGGTTGTTCCCTGTCACCAGGGGTCATATGAAAGATACTACCTCTTCCTCCACATCTTTTCCACTAAAAAATTGAGACTTCCCTAAATATTTGTTGTGACCCTCTGTGGATCAGAAAGAAATTTTAGTACAGAATCCATTTATGAGTGGGTAGGTGATCAAGTAGTGTAGGTATTATAATTCAGCTTCCTTATGTGTTTAAACTGTCTTTTGAGAATCTAAGCAGCACTGAAAACCAACATTTTTCTTCTATGGAAAGAAACATTTTATTTTATTTTTATAAAATATATTTTATTGATTTTTTACAGAGAGGAAGGGAGAGGGATAGAGAGTTAGAAACACCGATGAGAGAGAAACATCAATCAGCTGCCTCCTGCACACCCCCCAATGGGGATGTGCCCGCAACCAAGGTACATGCCCTTGACCGGAATCGAACCTGGGACCCTTCAGTCCCCAGGCTGACGCTCTATCCACTGAGCCAAACCAGTTAGGGTGAAAGAAACATTTTAGATACCAAATTAAAGACATATAAACTTCCAGGTTATAGTTTCTTTATAAGAAGGAAACGTTTCAGTTCTTTCCCTAATTACTGACTTTAAAAAAAATCAGCTTAGAAATCATTTGGATATTAACGTTTAGTCACCTACTGTTAAGGTGAGCTGACTTTTCTCTTGAATACTGTTTCTGGTAACAATTTAATTTTAAGTTATAACTCCTTACACTAATTTAGATTATTTTTGCAACTGGGCTTCCAGTAGGCAACATAGTTTGAAGTTGACAGCATTTCACTAAGAAATACTTAACAAATTTCTATTGTGTTAGAATTAGCAGTGAGCCATGCTCAGCATGGCTAGGGGTGAACCTGAGGGGGGGCAGTGAAGGATTAAAGAAGACAGACAAAAGAATATAGCTGGTGCTAGATGGGACACTGCTCTCGGATGGAGAGACAGTGCCACAGCCTGCAAGCCGAGTCTTTATTTTATAGCCAGATTCCACGAGGCAAAGTAAGGGCGTGGTCAAGATGTTTACAATATTCTCTGGGTTTTGAATCTACTCAATTACATGCACCTGAACTCTATCAAGCTTTGTTTTGGCAGCACTTGCTGCACCTCCCACAACCTATATCACTTAGCCACCTGGGACCACAGGTTCGGACTATACCAGTGGTTCTCAACCTTGGCCGCACATTAGAATCACCTGGGAATCTTTTTAAAATCCTGATTTCTGGGCCTCATCCTCCAGAAATTCT
>NW_005354718.1:1006151-1023553 GCF_000412655.1 Myotis brandtii
CCCACCCCATCAAAGAGAATTTCTGGAGGATGAGGCCCAGAAATCAGGATTTAAAAAAGATTCCCAGGTGATTCTAATGTGCAGCCAAGGTTGAGAACCACTAGACTATACGGTCAAGCTTACAACCATAGCCTTTGCTATAATTGTGCTTTGCCCTCCAAGCTGGGACTTGCACGTGGCCACGAGAGGACCGTGCCCTCTCATTAGTCCGAGGCTTGAACCTGTCCAAACGCTGTAGCCGCTCTCCACACAGCAGAAATAAATCAATGCTATGAATAAGTCTTTTTGGATATATAAAAACAGTTTTTTAAGTTTAAACATTTCCATTTTTGTGACTAACTATAAACAATGGGTCTAAGATTAGATTTGCTTTTAAGATCAAAGATCATTTGCAAGTTTACTCAAGTGGGATGGGGAATTCTCCCTTTGACATAGGTAGGAAAACTTTTTTTGTTATGCTTGTAAGAGTGATATTTGTATGTCTTGGGTAGAAAAACATCCCATGAACATCCAAGAAGGAACATGAAATAGTTTTCATCTAATGTTTGCCAAAATATTGCACATCCCTGCATGAAACTCTGTTACTGTGTTGACTACTGACTAGGAAAGAATGAATCTTCAAGTGTAGTTCATGTGCTTCCTTGGTAAAGAAATAAAAAGTCCTTGATATACCAAAGTACTTCATGATTTACTCTTGATGTTGTTCCTTCCTTGCTGTTCATTGGTCTTTATGGATTAGAAAGTCAAAGGAAATAAGCATAGTGTTCCATTTTATTCTTTTATTTTTCTTCTCCTAAAAACCAAATACATACATATTTTTAGGTGAACACCAGAGACATCAGTGACATTGGTTTTCACCTCTTTATTCCTACTTTTTTTTAACTCAGTGGGATTTACTTTTTATCCTTCAGAATTATTCCAGCTGCCAGCCTGTCTTAGGTAGCATGTACCACATTTGCCATTTTCTTGGCACTTTTACTTTTATTTTAATCATAATGATACATCTTTTCTTATTAGCACTCTTAGTCATCTCATTGTGTTGGTATTTAACTGTCATGATGGGGTGATTAGTATTCTAAAACACTCTAAAAAATAAAACCAAACATTCACACACTGTAAACTAAAGAACGTAAAGATGACCTAGACTAAAATGACTATTAGCACCATCGTTGGAGGAGGCAGAGCTGATGCAGAGGTGCTTCTAAATAATTTAGGTTAGTAAATCTAATATATCATTTTAAATCTTTGCTTTTATTATTTTCTCCATAAACCAGTGTGCCCCTGGTTGCATGAGTAACTTTAGAGGTACAATGTATTAGTCATTCCCTGGTGTTAGAATATGTGGACACATGAGACTCATGCCAAAATGGGTCTTATCAGCACTGGGGTGGAGAAAGGGAAGATGTAGGATTGGAGGTGGAGAGACCAGTTAGTAATGGAGCATTACGTGTGCCCAGGGGAACGTTGGAGATGATCTCAACAGGGCAGGGGGAATGGAGAGTATGATACTTGGGGATCAGTTAGATGTAGGAGGTCTGGGAGCCCAAGGAGACTCATGCTTTTGACTCGAGATAGAATGGATGACTATGCCACAAACCAAAATAAAAGAACCCAGGGGAAAAGCCAGATTGAGAGTGGGTAGGAGGGAGGTGGCAGTTTTATTGACATTGCAGTAGCATCAAGAGTAAGTAGAGGGGCAGAAGTGGAGACAGCAAGTGTAGAAGTTTGAAAACAAAGAACAAGAGGACGTAGAGATGGGAGAGATGTATAGCTGAGGGGAAGGAGCTAATCTAGAGGGCAGATTGAACATACAGGAGAGAGGGCAACCAATGGACCAAGATCCCAGAGAGGCTGTAGAAAATGGAACCGAGGACAGCATAGCTGGCCTTCCTCAGAGACTGGGAAAAAGAAAGAATGTACAGATTCCAACTAACTTTTTAGGTGGAACAATAGAAAGTGTGGGCTTTATTCCCCATTGCCTCGTGTTCTATGTGAAAGTAGAAGTCAAGATCGTGCTTAGAGTGAGAGGGCTGCTTTATAGAGATTTGTCCAGATGCCTCATCAAAGCATTTCAAAAAGTGTCCAATCCTAACCATCAAGAGTGCTCTCCCTGGCCTCTTCCCTACTTCCCTCTCCCCAATTTATTTATTACTTTTGCATTATAATCTACCTTCCCAGCTGTTGCTTCCCACTCAGGAAATAAAAAAGTAGAATGGAGAAAGAGAGGAGGAGGATTTGGCTTTAAGTGTTTTAGAGACTTCATTAAAAGGAAATGGCAGAGTATCTATCATTCAGTGGTTAGGAGCCCATTTGGAGAATGGGAATTTGAAGTGCTCCAAACCCCCCCTTTTTTTAGCTTTCCCCAGATGTTCATGTGCATCTGGAATGAAGATATTGTGGGGTCAATGTGGTTGAGCTAAATCTCTGTAGAACTGCTGTGATGATGAAAATGTTTTATACCAGTGGTTCTCAACCTTCTGGCCCTTTCAATATAGTTCCTCATGTTGTGACCCAACCATAAAATTATTTTCATTGCTACTTCATAACTGTAATGTTGCTACTGTTATGAATCGTAATGTAAATATCTGATATGCAGGATGGTCTTAGGCAACCCCTGTGAAAGGGTCGTTCGACTGCCAAAGGGGTCGCAACCCACAGGCTGAGAACCGCTGTTTTATACTAATGTTGGCTACTTTTGGCTACTAAGTACCTAAATGTGACTACTACAGTCGAAGAACTGAATTTTTTTTAAAAAAGTTTTTATTGATTTTAGAGAGAGAGGGAGGGACAAGGAGAAAGAAACATCGGTTGACTGCCTCCTGCAGGCCCCCTACTTGGTATCGAGCCTGCATCTGGGGCATGTGCCCTGACTAGGACTCAAACCAGCGACCTCTCAGTGCATGGGACAATGCTCAAACCAACTGAGCCACACCAGCCAGGGCAAAGAACTGAATTTTTAATTTAATTTTAATTAGTTTAAATTTAGATATCACATGTGGCTAATGGCTACCACATTGGACAGTGGAGATCTAGAGTTGAGGGTTTGTAGAGTCCATGTGGGAAAGACCTCAATGGGAAATGGGCGAGTTGAACAACTTTCCCATTAGCCCCTTAAGCTCAATTCCCAGTAGAAACAGATGTGAGACTACGAATAGTCTAGTAAACAGGAGAAAATGGAGGGGCAAGAAGTTGGAAAAAAATAATCATGTCCAAATTTATTTTTAAGGCGAGAGCGGCAGTATTCTGTATGTAATAGTGAAGATTCTCCTGGCTCTTGTGAAATCCTGTATTTCTCTATGGGTAATACTGATCAGCTCATGGTGCACAAAGGAAAATGTATTGGTGAGTAAACTAGCTAAATTCATTTAACTTTTCTAACAACAAAAGTTAATCATGAAGAAATGAGGTAGAGTAGACACCACGGCCTCTAGACCGTACAGTCCAAGGAAGACTGGTGAGCTGATAGTCGGTCATTCTAGCTCCCATTCCTAATGACCACAGTGAGAAGTCACTCAGGTTTCCCCTTCTGTAAGATAGAAATTAAAACCTAGGCTCTTGGAAATATTGTTAGCAGGAAGATAATTTAAATTTCATCATCATTATAATCAGTTGAGCTTTAGAAACCAAAATGGTTGAAATATTATGAATTAGTAGAATTTTGCATCATGTGCATTTGTTACTGATGAAATATATGTAACAAAATGAGTTCTAATGCCTGTGATCTTTTCTTTAAATAGTTTTTTATTTTCAATTACAGTTGACGTACAATATTATATTAGTTTCACTAATGCCTGTGATCTTTAATGACCAAATCCTATTTTCTTAAGTTGATATCCATCTACTTAGTTAGCATTTTCCCAGTACGCATGTTGTGCCTGACTAGGAAAACCATTTTCTTTTTTTCCATTTTATTCTCTATGTATCTTATTTAGCAGTTTTGTCTATTGATAGCTATTTGGAGTGAAGTGGTTCAGCAATTTGTGATTTGAATTGTTTATGTTAAATTCAAGTTTTCATTATCTACTCCTTTGCCCTAAATGCCATCATCTTTTATCAGCCATCTATATATATAAAACCTTAAGCAACCAGTCGACTGTCTGACCAGTCGCTATGATGTGCACTGACCACCAGGGGGCAGATGCTCAACGCAGGAGCTACCCCAGGTTCAGGGCTGGCGAGTGCAGCTCCTGCAGTGTTACCAAGCTGTGGCGCTACCAAGCTGCAGCAGCAGGCTCAGCGGGCCAGGATGAGTGGGAGTGGTGCAGTGCCCAGCCGCCTGCCGCTTCGGTGCGGGGATCAGCCAAAACTGGCAGTCTGACATCCCCTGAGGGGTCCCGGATTGCAAGGGGGCGCAGGGCAGGCGAGGGACCCCACCGGTGTACGAATCTATACTCCAGCCTCTAGTACTGATATAACCACTAAGTGGCATAGGAATCACTTGTATAGAATAAATTTGACAATTTTTTTTCCAAATTATAAGATAAAGTTTATTTAGAAAGTTACAGAGGTAGTAGAAGTGAGCCAGCTGTGCTATATAAGTGCAGGAAACAAGTTACAGAGGCAGAAGAAGGGCCCTAAGAGCTTAGCAGAGAGAAAGGAAAATGTAAGGTGCCTGGAAGGAAGAAGTGGGTGTGGCTGTGCCCTCCCACCCCACCCCACCCCACCCCAGCCCCAGGGAGAACATGCCTAAGTTTAATTTTTAATTCCATGAATATGGTAGCCAAATTACTTAAATTGAGTTTGCTTTTTTCAGTTTCTTTTTCCCTTCCTCTTTAAGGAGCTACAAATAAGCAGGGGAGCTGCCAGGAAGCAGGCAGCAGGTGGAGGGAGAAGAAACCAAGTATCTGAATGGTCTGTGAAATGGACACTTGACCTTGGCTGGACTGGACAGAATTCTGTGCATACACAGAGCCTGCCCTGTTCAGACAAAGTGGCCATTGGACAGGTTCAGGACCTTGGTAGAGATGATTAACTTTGGTCTTGAGACTGTCCTTGACTTCGGGCATTTCAGACTCATGAATCGGCAACATAAAACTCACTACTTTTAATAATCTGGGAGATCGGGAAGAGAAATCAATCTAACTACTTATTACCTTAACTTGGTTTCTTATTCTCATTGATAGTTATTACACATATTCACCTTAGTTTATACCCTCATCAGAAGACATTTGCAATCTGAAAGTTTTTTATAAAACAATTGCATAAATTATTTTGTTTTCTCACAATGGGTCTAGTTTTTAAAGTATGTTCTAATTTTCTGTGAAATATTTTTATAAAAGATCAACTAATTAATATTTTGTTTTTAGTTTAAAGCCATTAGAACTTCCTTATGGATAAAGCACGATAGAAACTGTCTGTATAAATGATGATCATTGTTAGCATATAAGAGACTCAGTTTGAGTTCTTTCTGTGACATATTTTCCTTCAGCCTCATTACAGTGTGTTCTTTTGTCCTTTATTATCCCCATCATGCAAAAGTGACAGGGAGAGGCAACAATAAAAGTAGTAAAACAAAAAAGACCCAGCAATTGTGAAATACCTATCTAGCCCCAGTTGGGAAGAGGAATATTTAAGGCATTGTACTGCGTAATGCACACATGTAGTTAAGCTTTATGTAAATAACATCATAGTTTGTCCCATAAATATATGATATCTGTGTCTCTAGTGTGTGTGTACTACTTAGATCCCACATTGCACAGGTTGCTTCCTTTGGTTGACATCAGGGTTTTTTCTGCTTAACCTAAGAATGTCAGGATTTGTTTATGACTAGCATAACAGATCATTTTAATTAAACCTTTTTAAATTGTCAGCATTTCTATGAAGTGAAAACTGCTTCTCAGATAAAAAGTTTAGGTGAGCTAGTTCAGCCGCATTTCTCAAAGTATTTTTGCTAAGGCCTCTATGTCCCACCTATGCAGGTTTCTTCACTTTTCAGTTTTTAAATGGAAAAAAACCACATTATTTCTTTGAAAAAAGTTTTTCATTTTGAAAACAGTGCAACATCACAGGAAACTATTATTTATATAATAAGAGAAACAGGCAGAATACTATATATCAGTGGTTCTCAATTGGGATTGATATTGTCTCCTGGGGAGCATTTGGTGATGTCTGGAGACATTTTTGATAGTTAAGACTAGGATGGAGGTGCTATTGGCATCTGGTGGGTAGAGGTCAGGGCTGCTGCTAACCAACATCTTCCAGTGCACAAGATAGTCCTTCAACAGGGATTACCTGCTCCAAAATGTCAAGGGTAAAAAAAAAACCTGCTATATATGCTATGATTTCATAAATTAGGGAGCGGGGAATGATAGAGGGAACTAGAAGAGAAATAAAACAGAATGGTGCCAGGCTATCGTGGCTCAATGGTTGAGCATCAACCTATGAACAGGAGGTCGCAGTTCAATTACTGGTCAGGGCACATGCCTGGGTTACAGGCTCAATCCTAAGTAGGGAGCATGAAGGAGGCAGCCGATCAATTATCATTGATGTTTCTATCTCTCTCCCTCCCCCTTCCTCTCTGAAGTCAATAAAAATATATTTAAAACAAAAAATGGTGGTATTGTGGGTGATGTTTTTTGTCATTTTTAATTTTTTTGCAATTTTCAATAATAGTCTTTAATGAAAATATAGATTTTTATATACAGCAAAGGGAATAGAGCCGCTGATATTACAATGCTTTTGCACAGTGGCAGATGGTTACTAGATGTGTCATGGTTATCACATCACAAAGTATACAAATATCAAAATCACCATGCTGTATACCTGAAATGAATACAATGTCACATGCTAACATACTTTAATTACAAAATTTAATGAAAATATAGGTTTTTATAAGAAAAATTTTGGTGTTACAGAAATTGAGCACTCCAGGTACAAGTGAAAACCATATGCCTATCACTAAATAAATGTATATCTTTCTAGCTTCAAATTTAAACTGTCATTTCTGGTTCCTTCCCTCAAAACTTTTAGCTAGTATGTATTTACTGAATGCATTCAGATTTTGTGTTTAGAAAAATCATTGTTTTCAAATTTCCAGATTACTAAAACTTGTTTACACTGTGCACACTGATGTACATTGATGAAGTAATCTGGTGGAGTGTTTCTATTTCCAAATTCCTTCTGTCACATTAGTTGGTATTTAGCTTTGTTCACTATCGCGCTGAGAGGTGTCATCAGAGGTGAACTGGTTATGAAAGTAACATTGTGAATCCTAGCTACTAGGAGAACACTCATCAGATACTAAGATCTCACTGTTGATTTTTGTCCCTTTATAGTAATTAGTATTTTGGGGTTCCGAGTATATTGATAAATATTAAAACTTAGTTACAAAAGAGCATGCATTATATGAAATCATATTTTTTCTTAAGTAGCACATGGCATCCACTGGCAAATGAATGCCATGTATATTTTTTTTTATCCCCACAGAAAATGTACCAGTGAGTGTTAATTACATTTTTCTCTTAATGTGCAGCCTGTGATGAACAGCTCGGAAAACTAGTCTACAATGCTTTGGAAACAGCCACTGGCAGCTTCGTCTTGTTGTATGAGTGGGTCCTTCAGTGGCAGAAAAAAATCGGTCCTTTCCTTACCAATCAAGAAAAAGAGAAGATTGATAAGTGCAAAAAGCAGGTAGGCCATCCGAGAGGGCTCACTGAGCAAAGGACCTAATTTCGAGCTTTAGGAGATGACAAAATAGCTGTGCATTTGATTGGCTAGTAAAGGTGATCAGAATGATGTGAGATCAGTTTAACCAGAGGGATGGAGGGGGACCAGCACCTTCTTTACCAGTTTTCTCAGCTTCTTGCTTCCTCTTTCCGAACTTTCACAGCGTGACCCCAACTTTTGCAGCTGCTTTCTTAACCTCCTTTCTCAGCCTCTATTGTGGCATTAATAGCCATCTCTCAATAGTGCTACAAAGGCATGCTTTTTGCAATCTTTTGAAATATTGCTTAAAAACTGAATTCTAGGGGACTTGAGAAGTTTAGAGTAATTTATAACACTGAGTTTAAGGAGAACATTTAATATTACATATTGCAGTGTTACATAATAAAAAGGTAACAAAACAGTAGGTTAAAGTCTTGTGTTGAGAAGGCATGTGTATTTCTGATAGAAGAAATTCTGGAAGTAAATACCAAAATCATAACAGTTGTCTTTCAGTGGTAATCACATAGATAATTTGTTGTTGTTGTTATTTATGGGGTTTTTATTTTGTATTAAAATGTTGACAGTTAATCTTTATAATCAGAAAGGGTTTTTTTGAAATTAATTATTTTGAAATTAATGTTTCCTTTTTCTGGTAGCCTATTGCAAAAGAAATTTTAAAAGCTGCTCACTAATTCTATAGTATTTATATACTAGGTTTTGAGATCAAAGAAGTTGAGAATTAACTAAATTTTTTCCACTTTATGAACTAATAGGTTGACCATATGGTTTAGGGGAGGGTCAGTTCAGGGCATATTCCTTCTCTTATCCTTTCAAAGTATGTTTTCTATTAAATATTTCACTTTTGAAGTAAAACACCAGATACTGCTGATCAACCCAATATTACCCTTTTTTTCCTTATCAGATCCAAGGGGCAGAAACAGAATTCAACTCACTGGTAAAATTGAGCCATCCCAATGTAGTGCGCTACTTCGCAATGAATCTCCGAGAGCAAGACGACTCCATCGTGGTGCACATTTTGGTGGAGCACTTCAATGGGGTCTCCCTTGCTGCACACCTGAGCCACACAGGCCCCATCCCTGTGCCTCTGCTTCGCAAGTACGCAGCTCAGCTCTTGTCGGGCCTCGATTATTTGCACAGCAATTCCGTGGTGCACAAGGTTCTGGGTACCTCGAGTGTCTTGGTGGACGCAGAGGGCACCATCAAGATTACAGACTACAGCATTTCTAAGCGCCTTGCAGACATTTGCAAGGAGGATGTGTTTGAGCAAACTCGGGTTCGTTTTAGTGACAGTGCTCTGCCTTATAAAACGGGGAAGAAAGGGGATGTTTGGCACCTTGGCCTTTTGCTGCTCTCTCTCAGCCAAGGACAAGAATGTGGAGAGTACCCTGTGACCATCCCTCGTGACTTACCTGCTGACTTTCAAGATTTTCTAAAGAAGTGAGTATCATTGAGATTCTCTCTAATTGCACTTCACTGCTGTGCTTTTATTGTGCTTAAATGCTAAACATCTAAGTGATGTGTATAAGCTGAAAAGTGAGCAACAGAATTAGAGTTTATTCTTTGTTTTCTCAATTCTTTTCCAGCCACATATGTTCTGTTTTCTTATGTTTATGATTCCCTTAACTCCCACATTTTCCTAAATTCACTTAGGCTTAATAATTGATTTTTAAACTGCTTTTTGGGGACTGCCTGCTCTAGGAAGTCTGGAAGGATGGCTACGGTGGATATGCCCCAGGTAATACAAATGGAAGTGCCTCTCTGTCTACCTTTGCTTCTGGTTCCTAAGGGATCAAAGGCAGGGCCTCCTATTTAGAAAACATCTTTAGGAGAGTAGTAATTCTGCCCCTAGTTCTTTTTTTTAAAAAAGAATTTTAAAGAGAAGAAGGGAGAAGGGGAGAGAGAGAGAAATATCAGTGTCAGAGGGAAATCAGCTGCCTCCTGCACGCCCCCTACTGGGGATTGAGCCCACAATCTGAGCATGTGCCCTAACTGGAATCGAACTGGCAGCCTTTGTGTGCACAGGACAATGCCGAACCAACTGAGCCACATCTTATTCTTCTTAACCATTCTTCTTCATTAGCAATGTCTCATTCAGCCAAGCCCTAGAGTGCAAATGACTTCCTTGCTCTAGCCAGAAGATTTTCAACATCTATGAATTACAGGTGCACATTTAATTTCAGAGCCAAGTTTTATCCGCTTTAAGAGAATCCTTACTGAGAGGTTTTCCTCTGGCCTAGTCTTTGTGCAGGTCTTTTCACTCAGTGCTTTCTAGGTTAGCCCTGCCTCTGCTCTCAGTCCAAGCCAGACCTACGTTCTCTGTTTCTCTATTAAGTGAGAAATAAGGTCTCTTAAGTTTGGGTTTTTCTAGATACTCCCCTAGTCCCCCTTTCCAGCAAGTTGATCTGGACTGGGTTTCTTCTCTTTCTAACAATCTGTCTTATTTCTCACCTTATTTCTTTTTCCCAGCCATTCATTTTAATTCATTTCATTCAATCCCTACATTTCATTTCTTTTCTTTTACCCTTAACATTTCTTCTTCTATTTCCATCTACCCCAACTGCCATCTGTCTGACCTAATCCATGTTGTTATTTCCTGTCACTAATGGAATACCTATTACAAAGTAAAGTAGCTGCACTTATCTTTATTTTTTAAAATATATTTTTATTGATTTCAGAGAGGAAGGGAGAGGCAGAGAGAGAGAGAGAAGCATCAATGAAGAGAGAGAATCATTGATCGGCTGCCTCCTGCACACCCCCTATTGGGGATCGAGCCCACAACCCAGGCATGTGCCCTGACCAGTAATCGAACTGTAATCTCCTGGTTCATAGGTTGATGCTCAACCACTGAGCCACACCGGCTGGGCAACTGCACTTATCTTTAAACAAGATAGTTCCTATGTGCCATAAAATAGAAGTAGACATGATATACATACAGTTGTGAAAATGGGCCAACTTTGATTCTTATGCTGTGTTCTCTCAAAGTATATTTTACGTGGTCAAAAAATAAGAGCAAATTGAAGAATAATATGTGCAGGATGATACCACTTTAAAAAATCAATATCCACAAAACATAACTATATGTTTTGTTTTGATGGTTGTCAAAGACTTTTTTCATTATCAGTAATGTTTTCATAGTATCTGCAAGGAGAAGGTATTCATGTTTTGCTGACAGAATTAAAAATTAATCCTAAATTTAGGGGGAAATATAGTATCTTATCCAAATGCGTTTATTACCATCTTTTTCCCCCTTTCAATGTATTAAATTAAGAGTGCTTTACTTTTTAGTGCTGTGATATAAAAAATAAAATATTGCCATTTATGATAGTTGCTGTCACCACAGGGATCGGGCCTAAACTGGCAGTTGGACATCCCCCGAGGGGTCCCAGATTGGAGAGGGTGTAGGCTGGGCTGAGGGACACCCCCTTCCCAGTGCACGAATTTCGTGCACCGGGCCTCTAGTACTGTAATAAATGTTATGTGAATGTGGTCTCTCTCAAAATATCTTATTGTACTGTATGTACTTCTTGTGATGATGTGAGATGGTACAATGCGTACATGATGAGATGGAGTGAGGTGGATAATGTAGGCATCGTGACATAGCATTAGGCTACTCTTGTGCTTGGGGGCTATTATAAAGTAAAATAAGTGTTACTTGAACATAAACACAGTCAATCTGATAACCAAGATAAATACTAAGTGACAACAGGCAGGTAATGTATATGCTGGCTGAAGGATGATTCACAGAGCAGAACAGTGAAAGATTTCATCGTGCTGCTCAGAATGGTATGCAATTTAAAATTGAAGAATTGTTCATTTCTGGAATTTTCCATTTAATATTTTTCAGACCACAGTTGACTGTAGGTAACTGAAACCATGGCTAAGGGAGGACTACTGTACACTTTTTAAAAATCAAATTATTGGGGTGACATTGGTCAACATGAACATGTAGATTTCAGGTGTGGGTGTCTATGTTACAAGATCTGTATATTGCACCGTGTACCCACCACCCAAAGTCAAATCTTCTCCTGTCACCTTATATTAGGACCCCCTTCCCCCCAATCCCTTCCCTCTGGCAACCACCACATGCTGTTTTTGTTCATGAGTTTCAGTTTTATAGCCTGCATATGAATGAAATAACATGGTTCTTAGCCTTTTCTGACTGACTTATTTCACTTAGCATAATGTTCTCAAGGTCCATCCATGTTGTTGCAAATGGTGCTATTTCATCCTTTCTCGGGGCTGAGTAATATTCCATTGTGTATATGTACCATATCTTCTTTATTCAGTCCTCTATCACAGGACAATTTGGTTGTTTCCATGTCTTGTGCACCATGAATAATGCTGCAGTGAACATAGGGGTGCATATATCTTTGTGAATACATGATTTCCAGGTTTTCAGGTATATACCCAGGAGTGGGACTGCTGGGTCGTATGGTAGCTCTATTCTTAATTTTTTGAGGAATCACCAGACTGCTTTCCATAGTGGTTCTACCAGTCTACATTCCTATCAGCAGTGAATGAGGGTTCCTTTTTTTCCCACAACCTCTCCAATACTTTTATTGCTAGTCTTGTTGATAATGGCCATCTCATTGTAGTTTTGATTTGCATTTCCCTAATTTCCAGTGAGGTTGAACATCTTTTCATATATCTATTGGCTGTTCCTGTGTCTTCTTGGGAGAGGTGTATTTTCAGGTCCTCTGCCCACCTTTTGATTGGATTGTTTGTTGTTGAGTTTTATGAGTTCTTTATATATTTTGGAAATTAAACCTTTGTCAGAGCTACTGTTTGCAAATATCATTTCCCATCTGGTTGGCTGCTATATACTTTTTTGATTCCCCATTTGTACCCAGCCTGGTGCTTAGCATGTAAACCCTGCAGGAATGTTTATTAATTTAAATTCCTCTGAGTTCATAAGTAACATGAATTCTCTAATGTGTATCTTTAAAAGATAAACCCATAGATAAATGCCTTAGATGAACTAGTTTAGCATTTATTTTGTGTTGCTGAGATTCTTTCTCCCCTCCCACTGAGATGTGTTTGCCTGGATGACAAGGAAAGATGGAGTCCTCAGCAGCTGTTGAAACACAGCTTTATAAATCCTCAGCCAAAAACGTCTTTACTGGAACAAAATCCTGAAGGTGAGTCTTTTACCATTCTTTTTTTATACCCTGCTTGATATAAATTACTTTGAACTTATATATAAACCTAAAACTGGAAGGGACTACTACATGGATGATTTATTTTATCTGTTTTATGCTGAGCTATATACATAAATCCATTCATTTAATGTGTCCTGTGTGCCTGGAATTGTTTTTGCCATCCTGGCTTTTCCAGTCTCTACTGATGGAATGACCATTGGTGTAGCCTCTTTCAGTGATTATTATATCTTCTTGTCATGTCGCCCTTATTACCATGTAACTGGATTTCCCTGCTGCTACTT
Organism: Myotis brandtii; assembly: GCF_000412655.1. NCBI lineage: Eukaryota > Metazoa > Chordata > Mammalia > Chiroptera > Vespertilionidae > Myotis > Myotis brandtii. The sequence continues at coordinate 1,019,257 of NW_005354718.1, forward strand.
AAGTAGCATATTAAGGGATCTCAATAGAGACTGGGATGGATTAGGAGACCTGGGTTTGGGTTCTGGCTCTGTAGTTCAGTCATTTCTTTACTCTCTAAGTTATCTACACCTGTAAACTTGGCCTAATTATATATTTCTACCTACTTTAAAGAGGACAAGGTGAGGAAAGTATTAAACAATCTTCCAAGTAAGAGGTACTTTTTCAAACTACTGGTTGGGGCCCCTTCTGCCAACGGTTGAATCGTTGTTGTATATTGCGGCTCTTCCTGTATTTCTAATGCCTCATTTGCCTCTTGCCTTTTGTTTCATCTCAGATTTTGGAGGACAAGATTACATTGAGACTGTTATTCCTAGCAACCAGCTACCCGGTGCTGCATTCTTCAGTGAGACACAGAGACAGTTTTCCCGCTATTTCAATGAGTTTGAAGAATTACAGCTTCTCGGCAAAGGAGCTTTTGGAGCTGTCATCAAGGTGCGATACAGGGTGGTCCCAGTCCCTTTTAGAGCTCCTGCTCTGTTCCATTTCTGCACTTATGGACTTGACTTCTATTCTGAGAGCGAAGAGGGAGGTGAATTCTACCATTTGAAACTATGATTATCTTCACCTTCATGGAGTTAAAGGCTTTATTTAAAGTTACACTGGACACATTGAGAACGCATCATTCTTCTTCCCTGGGTTGATGCAGTGTTATTAATGTGAAAACCACATGATTGTAACTGCCCAAGTGGAGTCAAGACCTTTACAGGAAGAACATTGTTGTGTGCTTTGGTTTAGAAAGAAAATTATTCTCTTTTTCTCCCATTTGCTTTCAGGGTTGCTGTAGATAAAAGGGCTGTGAGGTTAGAACTAAGATGGAATTCCAACTGGGAAATGGCCCCAGATGGTCTTGATGGCTTTTATTTTCCAGCTCTTACTGAGATGGGAAATTAGTGATACGTTATTAAGGTATGCTATAGTTAGGTCTTCCCTTCTTCGGTCCAGTCTATGTGGGTGAATTTTATTATTATCTGTCCCTTGGGAGAGATTTCAGCTGTTTTTATGTAATGTAAGTATTTTTTTTTTAATTTAGGAGACCCAGATTAATATAGTATTATTAAATCCATATAAGATATATATCATCTTACACATAGAAAGTAGGGCATATGTCTATTTAGGATTCTGCACTGTTATTAGGAAACATTACTAGTATTACGGTGGAAGGCCTTTTACACCAAAAAAAAAAAAGAAGAATAATAATTGAATTTGTTTTTTGTGGTTATCAGGGACAGAAAGACCATCTTAAGCCAATTTTCCAAAAGGATGTTATAGTATGGGAAATTTTCAACTTTCTTCTTGAAATTAGAGACATTACATTTAGGTGATTAAATAGATATACTGCGGACAGATATGCTGACAAGGTCATCATACTTAGCTTTAAGAAGAGTGAATGATTAAAGTATATATTATCCCTCTAGCACAAGCTGTAGTTTTTGAAGAAGTCCTTTAACTTCTTTACATTTTAGATTTTTGAATGCTAAACACCAGCCCAGCCATAGTGGCTTAGTGGTTGAGCATCGACCTATGAACCAGGAGGTCATGGTTTGATTCCTAGTCAGGGCACATGCCTGGGTTGTGGGCTTGATCCCCAGTGTGGGGTGTGCAGGAGGCAACCATTCAATGATTCTCTCTCTCTCTCTCTTCCTCTCTGAAATCAATAAAATATATTTTAAAAAACAAACATTCCTAATGGGCTTGGCGTGGTGGATAGTGTTGACCCACAGACTGAAGGGTCTCAGGTTCAATTCTGGTCAAAGGCATGTACCTTGGTTGCTCCATCCCTAGTAGGGGGCATGCAGGAGGCAGCTGATCGATGTTTCTCTCTCATCAATGTTTCTAACTCTTTATCCCTCTCCCTGCCTCTCTGTAAAAATCAATACAAATATTTTTAAAAAAAACAACCAACAAAAATACAAAACTTCATCCTATATAATAAAAGGCTAATATGCAAATTGACCGAACGGTGGAATGACCAGTTGCTATGACATGCACTGACCACCAAGGGGCAGATGCTCAATGCAGGAGCTGCCCCCTGGTGGTCAGTGCACTCCCACAGGGGGAGCGCCACTCAGCCAGAAGCAGGGCTCATGGCTGGTGAGTGCAACAGCGGTGGCGGGAGCCTCTCCCACTTCTGTGGCAATGCTAAGGATGTCCGATGGCTTAAGCTGTCAGTCAAACATCTCCTGAGGGCTCCCGGACTGAGAGAGGGTGCAGGCCTGGCTGAGCCTCCCCGCCCGCCCCCCGCCAAGTGCACGAATTCCATGCATCAGGCCTCTAGTTTCCTTATAAGTACTTAAAAATTATTAGTAAGCTTATATAACTAAAACATCATAGTAATTTAAACACCTAAGTTTTTCCTGTAGTTTCTCCCTATGAGAACCGAATAGCCCTTACACCCCCCTGTCTCCCGGTTAGGGCAGGGCAGTCTGCTCAGTGGTCTGGCATTTCATTGGCAGTTGGACCCATTACTATTCATGTACCTTTCCATTGAATAAGTGAATTCCTAGGAGTTTCCAGTATAGCAAGCACCACACCCCAGTGACTCACAATATATATGATATGTACTGAGATAGGAGGTTGAAAGACAATGCTAAGACTTCCCACTGTCCTCAGACCCATATCTGTTTTACTTGAAAGCATCTGTTTACACACACACACACACACACACACACACACGATACAATGCAAACCTTTTACCAAACATGAGAATGATGTGCTGTGTTGTGTTTTGTTTTGCTTTTTGTAATCAACTAGTTTCTCCCTCAGCATAAGGATACCTGGAGACTTGGCTTTGAAACTTTCACTTATATTTTGTTGTGTTGCTAATGATATTGTTCTAGTTTCAGTACCTGCCAGTGGTAAATCTGCAGTCTTCCTAACACAATCAATGGCGTTGTGTTAATACCAACTGCTGTTACCTACTGAGCACTTTCTCTGTGCAGCCTTGATACAGGTGCTTTTTCCACCTCATTTCATTTAATCTTTTTTTTTTTTCCAATTATCACCCAAGGATATGTTTCCATTGATTTCAGAGAGAGAAGAAGGGAGAGAAAGAAAGAGAGAAAAACATCGATGTGAGAGAGAAATGTCAATAAGGTGCCTCCTGAATGCTCCCTGACTGGGGATTGAATCAGAAACCTAGGTATGTGCCCTGACCAGGAATTGAACCTGCAAACCTTTTGGTGTATGGGACAGTGCTCTAACTGATTAAGCCACCTGGCCAGGGCTCATTTAATCTTTTCTTTCTTTCTTTCTTTTTTTTAAATTGATTTCTTAGAAAGAGAGGAAGGGAGAGGGATAAAGAGATAGAAACATCGATGAGAGAGGAGCATCATCAATTGGCTGCTTCCCACACACCCCCTACTGGAGATGGGCCTGTGCCCTGACTGGGCGTGGAACCGGTGACCTCTTAGTTGCTAGGTGGACGCTCAACTGCTGAGCCACACAGGCTGGGCTCATTTAATCTTTATAGTCACCCTTTGAGGTAAAGAAAGTGATATAGATGCCATTTTATACATGAGAAAATGAAGTCTCAAGGAAATTAATTATTCTAAATTCACACAGCTTTATAAGTTGAGAATTAGAATTTTCATTTAGGTCTGTTGAAATTTTTGGAGTTTAGTTTGTGTTTAGTGACTTTAAGAGTAAAAAAAAAAATCAGAGAAACTAAAGTCATCTTCTGAAGCCTTACATTGGCTTTAGAAAATAATTATTTTTAAAACACGGTTATGAAAGCAACAAGGTTCTACTTAGAAATTTAGATAGCAGATGTGCTATTAGAAAAGTTATCTATACAGTTAATAGTTAAAATGGACATTGTTTTCCCCAAGGGCTCTTAGCAATTTAAATACAGCTGGTTTAGGGTGAGATGTTTTCTAAGTTTTGGGCTATCAAGACTTTTTCCAGCTTAAGAGTCCCAGCCTGTAGCTGTTTGTTTTCGCTCAGAACTCCAGGTTCTCCTTGGGAGGGCTTGGGTGACTACAGATGCCAGTCTGCTTACGGTTCTGAGCGGCTGGTGGTCCCTGGTCCCCTTGGGTCCCCGCTGCAGGTGCAGAACAAGCTGGACGGCTGCTGCTACGCGGTGAAGCGCATCCCCATCAACCCGGCCAGCAGGCACTTCCGCAGGATCAAGGGCGAGGTGACGCTGCTGTCGCGCCTGCACCATGAGAACATCGTGCGCTACTACAACGCCTGGATCGAGAAGCACGAGCGGCTGGTGGGCCCGGGCACTTCGCCCGAGGACACAGACCCCGAGGCCCC
>NW_005354718.1:1023669-1063558 GCF_000412655.1 Myotis brandtii
TCGGCGGAGCGCTCAGCCGCAGGCCCGGGCTCCAGCAGCGACGAGGACGACGAGGACGAGCGCGACGGTGTCTTCTCACAGTCCTTCTTGTAAGAGCGCCCAGTGCTGGCGGAGCACTGCCAGGGGCCGGGCTGCCCGGGGCACATCCAGTTTTATATCCCCAAGCCCATCGCAGGGAGGGGGGATTCCATTAGAAATCCGGTCCAATTTACCATGCTAAAAAAAACAAAATATGAAACCCACTTTTACAGAGTAACCAAATGCAATCCAAAGGGTTTTTCCTCCCATTATCTTCCAAAGATCTTCAAAACCCAAGCCTGGGAGAAAGGGAAAATAGAAGTTTCTCCCAATACCTCATTGTAATATATTTAATACACTTCTTTAAAAGGTCATTCTTTTAGATAAGGGCTTCCAACTCTGTGGAACATTGAAGAACTAATTTGGAGTCTTGATACAATGCCAACCGCGGCTCCAGAAAAGGTTACCAAACCAATAATTAAGATCCTAAACTCTACTCATCTCGGAAGCCAGTCATTTAATTTCATGACTTTACTTCATTGTGTCAAGTTGGATACAGTTTATCATAACTCTCAGCTATTAAATTTCTTTCAGGAAAATTACTCAGGCCAATTTTTATTTAAATTGAGTTCTGTGTTTCATCATATATATTAGGGGAGTACAAATCAACATGCTATTGTGGACAGATTTATGCCTACAGGGTCATGGTATGGTATCTCTAGCTGCTGTGCTTGCTAATCATTAAGTTTTGATTTTCAAAATTATAATAGGGATTTTGGTTTCTTTAGTAGTTTTCTATTTTTCTTTTTAAGACCTGCTTCAGATTCTGAAAGTGATATCATCTTTGACAATGAAGATGAGAACAGTAAAAGCCAGAATCAGGTAGATGTATAAATAGAAATTATACCATTTTATTCATCATGGGGTGAGTATGTAAGAAAACTAATGTTTAATGTTACAAATCTCAGGTGGAATAACCTTAATCTGATATGCAAATATAGAAACCTTCAAGTTAAAATACTATTAAAATATATGCTACTCACATGTTTATTTATAGGACTTAATTTATCCACCTAATAAAACATGCCTGCTTTTAGAAAAGAGAAGTAAATTGATACCCTGTATTTTTTAAAAATAAAACCTTTTCCTTGAGGATTTTGGGAAACTTTATATAATTGGGGATGAGGATTGAATGTAAATTAATTGAATAACTAAACAGCCTAATTGTGGAGTTAAAATAGGTCTCTTTCCCACATCAATTAATCTTGATTCTTTATTTTCATTATCCATCCCCTAGAACAGTGTTTTAACACTGAGCCATAACCTGAAACAGGTTATGAAATCAGTTTCGAGAATCACAACCAGCTTTATTTTATTCTTAATGCTCTAGAGAGGAGTATAGAATACCAAAATGTGTCACAATAATAAAGGTAAACTCTGGAATTTGTCTCTCATGAGTATGTGCACTTGGTGTGATATAAAATATATTTCTTTCTTTATAGGTATCATGGTCATAAAAATTTGAGAAACACTATGCTAGGCCTTGAACCCCACTCAATTATGTTTTTTTCCTCTGCCCAGGCCAGCAAAGCCCCTTGATGCTGGTACATGGAGTCTAGGATGAAGCTTTTTAACTACTAGGGCCATCAGGTGTTGATATAGAGAAGCATTCTGCAGCTGGGGGTTCAATACAATGATTTTATTACCAGAAATGAAAATATAATCATTAGTAATTACAAGAGGCATTTATAGTAGGTAAAGCAAAATCTACGTATAGATTCTGTTAGATAAGCAGGTAAATTGCTTTGAAGGAGGTTTAAATGCATTAACCAGTATTTTTTATAAGTACTTTCCTTTCTATTAAAATCACCCTTAAAATCATTCTCTTGATTTAAATTTATGAATTGTAAATTAATCAGAAATAATAGTGTAAATACTCTAAACTGCTAAAGCAAACATACTTTGGTTTTAGTATTAGTTAACGCATTTAATTATCATGATGTCACCAGATTTACACACCTGGCTTTGCTCCATTAGGGGCACTATCCCACAGGCGTTCTAATTAATGGGGAGAAGCCTCCAGGAGATTAACAATCTTCTACAGATAATCCCCGGAGTATATAAATGATTCGAGAGGAGGATGTGATTGTTTCCAGATCAGAATTATTTTTTCTTTGATAAAGGAAAAATGTTGAAAAGTGCTTCCACAAAGAAAGTGTAAGTCAGAAATTGTCAAGGCCTCAGTCCCAAATGGCAGATTTTTTTTTTTAATTAACTGAGGCCATTTTGAACTGGCATATCCTATATAATCCTATATAATAAAAGGCTAATATGCAAATTGTCCCCTCGACCCAGGAGTTCAACCAGCAGGTGGGGTACCCCCACCCCAATCGGGGGTGGTGCCGTCCAACCAACCACCCTGTGGCCCCACCCCCCGGCTGGTTCCATCCCCAATCGGCCCTCCCACCCCAATCTGGGGCAGGGCCAGCTGGCCAACCTCCCGCATCCACTCCCCGCCAGCCGTCCTGGCCCAATTGTCCCCGATCAGGTTGGGCTGGCCGGACCCCATCCGTGCATGCATTTGTGCACCGGGCCTCTAGTTTGGTTAATAAATGCAAGCAATTTGGAGCAGAGTAAAGACACTCATGACAAAAGAAAAAGGTAAAATGCTGCCAAATGCTTTTTTCTATACCTGGTGGGGGAGTATTTAATTACATCTATTAGAAGAGAAAATAATTTTTTAAAAACAGGGACATGTGTTAGAAAATTAGCTGAAGGAGACAAACAGACTAGCCATGTGGAAAGTAGTGGAGAGGATCAGTGGTTGTAAGTGGTACGGGAGGACCTGCTCTGCAGCAGTGTAGCCCAAAGGGCAGTGTGTTTTGGGTCATATGATCCATTTAATTTGTTTTAGCTAAAGACGAATTTCTAATCTTCTGTTTCCAAAGGAAGGCATTCAGTAAAAACAGAAGCCTTAAAGTATTAGTCTGTGCACATTCTGCTTTCCTTATCCAGAGAAAGATATAATGGTAAGAAAGAACTGACTTGACATGGAGTCTTTCTATAGATCGCACACCTTTAATACCTACCTGTTTTTTTATTTTCCCTATCAATTATTCTGTACAGTGACAGACCTGGAAACTATACAGAGGATTCAGATAATAGCAAAATTGTCTTTAGAATTCTGTAAGCAACTAAAGGACAGTGATTGTGTTCTGCCCGATGATCTTCCCTCTAGCTAAGGCAACGGGATGGCCAAGTATTTGGTGGGGGCAGGTACAAATGAGTTGATGATGATGATGACCTTGTTTAATTTTAGCCCCCACTTTGAGTTCTCCTGTGCTCCTCTTGGTTTAGGATGAAGACTGCAATGGGAAGAACAGTTGCCATGAGAGTGAGTTATCAGTGACCACAGAAGCTGTGCACTACCTCTATATCCAGGTGAGGCTCTGGCGTGCAGCGTGGTGACCAGCAATTGCTGGTGGGTATGTTTCAGGAGACTAGAGCAAGACAATGGGCAGAGCAGGACCCACTGGCACTACCAGAGGTTAATTGGCCAGCGAGGATTGCAGCATGGAGGCCCTTTCCCTCAGCCTCGCACTCATGCTCTCCTGTACCATAGCAGGAGGCGGCATAAGGTGCTGCTTATGGGCTCCGGACTCAGGCTGTGTAAGTTCACAACTTGGATCTACCAGTCACAGCTGTGTGAGCTCAGGCAAGGTTCTTCAGCAGTCTGTGCCTCAAGTTCCTTATCTGTGAATTAAATAACAGCAATCTCCATGACTCGTGAAGCATAAATGAAATAATGTATGTGAAGTAATTAGAACCATATCCGAGTTTCATAAATGCTAGACTGCATGTAAGAAACTCTGCTTTTTCTAACAAATTGAATCTGGCCAGTTAAGGTCTGATGCACAAACATCCTTGCATGTACATAAGAGACGCCAGCTTGGCTTTAGGCAAACTGGCTTGTCCTGGAACCTCTGGGGGACAAGAGCCACAGGTAACCCGTTGCAATGAGGCATGACTAAAGGGAAGCCTGTGGCTTTGGCCTGCCCCCATGCCTGAGGGGTGGTGTTCTGGACAGTGGTGAGCTCCTTTGTCTAACGAATTGAATCTGGCCAGTTAAGGTCTGATACACAAACATCCTTGCATGTGCAGAAGAAACGCCAGCTTGGCTTTAGGCAAACCGGCTTGTCCTGGAACCTCTGGGGGACAAGAGCCACAGGCTAACCCGTTGCAATGAGGCATGACTAAAGGGAAGCCTGTGGCTTTGGCCTGCCCCCATGCCTGAGGGGTGGTGTTCTGGACAGTGGTGAGTTCTGCCAGCAGAGAGACAGCCACAAACAGAAAAGGAAAACTTGCCTCTACTCCAAGTGAACAGGACCATGGGGCATTATTAGTATATTCAGTCATATTTGCAAGTAGGCAGGTCTTCAAACATGAAGATAAGTTGGACAGTTTTCAGACAAGTGTAGTGTTTCAAAAGAGGCTAATTAGGTAGTTGCTTCCCTGGCATTGGAACTAGTTTTTGGTATTCCCTAACTGAAACATCTTTTTATCTTATTTATTTATTTTTAAAGTTTTATGTATTGATTTGGGAGAGAGAAAGAAGGGGGAGAGAGAAAAAAACATTGACTTGTTGTTCCACTTATTTATGTATTCATTGGTTGCTTCTTTTATGTACCCTGACCAGGAATCGAACCTGAAACCTTGGTGTATCAGGACGATGCTCTAACCAACTGAGCTACCCAGCCAGTAACATCTTTGAGATCCTACTCACACGCACTATAAAGCATTTGTCTCCCAAACAGCTACCTATTGAGTATCTACTACATGCCATTACTCTCTGGCAGAAGTATGTAGAAGAGATGCATCTGAGGTGTGGTAGGATTGTGGGTGGGAATCAGAGGCCTGGAGAGTGAGTCAGAATTTGTAGATGGTTATTTGGATCAAGAGAGGATATTCCTCTCTTTTAAAATGAGACGTTCCTTTCTTTAGAAATAGTAAAATCCTCCTTTATGAGAAATCTCATCTCTGGCACTGGTTTGAAACATATAGTCTGGATTCATAAATCAAATGCTACATGTTGATATATCATTGTTTTCTGATACTTCAATACATTTAAGGAGTGAAATAGAGCCCTTTCTGGATTGTTTTTATATTTATAATGTTTTATTTTAGACTTGAAGGTCACTGTCATTAATGTAATGTACAAATGAGAAAGGCTAATGACATCATTAGGTTAATTAGCCCTTCTTGAAAATTTGGGTTTAGAAATAATTTTGTAAAACAATAAATAAAAGTATACTTCTCAGATTTTTATATTATTTGTGACAGGGATTTTAAACAAGTAAGATAATTTTTAAATGAACAGTAATATGAAAAATTGGTTATGTTAGGATACTAAGATTATGCATATTTTATCCCCAATTTTTTAATACTCTTGTTTTTTTTCAATTAAAAAAAAAAAAATCAAGCCTTTCCCATAACTATTTGAAACCTGTGGTACATGTTTTAAAATGAAGGATTACATTTATTGCAATTGTCCTCAATTGAAACTCTGTACAGTCAAATCCCTCCTGGTTTGTTCTTGTCCGTAGATGGAGTACTGTGAAAAGAGCACCTTACGTGACACCATCGACCAGGGACTGTATCAAGACACCAACAGACTCTGGAGGCTTTTTCGAGAGATTCTGGATGGACTGGCTTATATCCATGAGAAAGTAAACTACAGCATTTCATATCTGAAAACTTATCTTTATATAAAATTTAAGATCGAATAAGAAAATCAAATAATGTAAGATTGGAGAAAAACAGAAATAGAGAGAAAATTATGGGTATATTGAAAATAATCTATTTTTATAGGTACTAGAACTATGTGTCAAAAGATAAGAAAATAGTACAAAGTATCAAAAGAAAATATTGAAGGTTAGACCAAGGATTAGCAAACTATGGCCCATAGGTCAAATCCAACCATATTATGTATGGCCTAGCCTATAAGAATAGCTTTTACATTTTTAAGTGATTATTTAAAAACAGTCAAAAGAATATTTCATGACACATGAAAATTCTATGAAATTCAAATTTCAATGTCCATAAAGTGTTATTGGAACAGGGCCATGCTCATTGCTTACATGATGCCTATGGCTGCTTTTATGCTACAACTGTAGAATTGAATAGTTATGACAGATTCTGTGGCCCATAAAGTCTAAAATACTTTCTGGCCCTTCACAGAAAAACTTTGCCAACCTCTGGGTTAGGAAATACATGAACATGCCTAGAATATGAGGATGACTCCTAGAGTGGTTTAGAATACAGTGAGAATGTGATTGATGCAGGCCAAGTTATCTGATTCTGACTTGGTGCCACCCTTCCTAGGAACATGGAGGAACCAGAAAGTCATCTAGCAAGGACAGAGATGGGACTTGTTGAGTAACATGGTTTGCCACATGTACAAAATCCTATATAATAAAACCCTAATATGCAAATCTACCGAACAGCGGAACGACTGGTTGCTATGACGCGCACTAACCACCAGGGTGCAGGTGCTCAATGCAGGAGCTGCTTCCTGGTGGTCATTGCGCTCCCACAGGGGGAGTGCCACTCAGCCAGAAGCCCTGAGCTGGCTCACTGCTGGTGAGCACAGCGGCGGTGGCGGCATGGCTAAGGACCTCTTAGGGGATGTCCACCTGCTGGCTTAGGCCCTCTACTTTAGAGGGCACAGGCCGGGCTGAGGGGGACCCCCCCCCCAAGTGCACAAATGTCATGCCCTGGGCCTCTAATGTCATTATAAAGCTAGAAATTGCCATTACAATGTAAATACTAATGGGGCTAGCTTCAGGATGAAGCACTTTTACTTTTTAAAAAATGGAATTGTCTAATGCATTAGGCAGTGTAAGTATGTTTTCTCCTTTGCCTCAGTTTCTTTAACCTCGAAATATTTCTACTGTACCATTTTTCTACTAAAAAGCCAGAACTGTAATTTACACATGTCTAGTTTATAAATGATTTGGTGGAAACAGAATTTGCAAGGCTGGAAATAAAAATGAGTTCTAGTGAGGGTCACTAGAACTCTATTACTGTGATATCATCCTGGTGTCCTACAACCATGCCCCTATGCTCTCTTCTCTCGATCTAATTTGCTCCATATCTGCTAATCATTTGTTGGGTAGCTAACATGGTGCCACACCTAGAAATACAGGCAGACAAACCCCATGCTTGAGAAGGACTTGTTTTTTTTGAGGGAGCTAAAATGTACCTTCGTGTAAGGTAAAAGGGATCACACAATGTGTTTTTATTACATTTAGTTATCTCCTATATTATAGTACCTGGAACAATACGCATTATGAGAATGCTGTTAGGAAGGGGAGAAAGCATAGTCATGTAACAAGTATTCATTGAGCACCTTCCGTGTGTGCTAGGGATTCAAAGTTGAAGTGTTAGAATTACCGTGGAAGACCTCATGAAAATGAGTTGGCGCTTGTAAATGTTGGTACAATTCAAATGAGTGGAGAAAAGCAAGAGTTTCCTAGGCAGGGGAACTAGGAAACAGGTTAAACTTGGTTTCTTTGCTCTCTTCCATTAGGGAATGATCCACCGGGATTTGAAGCCTGTCAACATTTTTTTGGATTCTGATGACCACGTAAAAATAGGTGATTTTGGTTTGGCTACAGACCATCTACCCTTTGCTGTGAGTATTTTTTAAATTAGTCTGTGCCTGAAAAGGGCCCTGCATGCTTTGATAATAATGAAAGTGTCAGAAGACAGGATAGTAATGAGATCAGTGAACTCTGCTGTGTAAGACCTAGGAAGCAATACGAGTCTGAAGGGGTGAGCTGCAAGTGACCTTTTATGCTTTGAAATTGTGAGTGCATTTTAGTGAGTGCATTCCACTTGAGGGACATAATTTAGGACATAAGTATGTCGATATTTAGGCATATAATACTTTATGAAATAATTTGTATTTTGGTCTACCACACCAGGCACTGGGCTAGGTGCTTTTCACTTGAGCTGCTTTTAGTTATTTTAAGGAAATAAGGCTCAAAAAGCATAAAACATCACTCCTAGACAACATATAATCCACAGGTGTTTGTTCTTCACAGCATTATAGAGTAGTTGTTTAATATACAAAGCTAAAATAATGTGAAGTGAGCGAAATTCTATATAATAAAAGGCCAGCAATCATAACAGCATAACGACCAGAACAATCGATCGACCAGTCACTATGAGGTGCATTGACCACCTCTCAATCCCTTCCCCCAGCCCACAGGCTCCATTCACTGGATGGCAAATGGGGAACCATGGGGAACCAGGGTGGGTGTTGGCAGCGAGGTGGACTGGGGATTGGCAAGCGGGCGGAATGGCCGACCTCTTGGTTCCTCCCCCTTGCCCTCAGGCTCCGATAGATTACCAGATGGCTTACCAGATGGCGAACTGGGAACCGGGGTGGGTGGCGGCGGCAGGGCGGGACTAGGGACTGGGGACTGGCAAGCAGACAGAAGGCAGACCTCTTGGTCCCTACCCTGGCCGCAGGCTCCGATCGCTGGATGACGAACAGGGAACCACGGGGAATTGGGGTGGGTGTCGGCGGTGGGGCAGGACTGGGGACTGGCGACTGGCGACTGGCAAGTGGGCAGAATAGCCGACCTCTTGATCTCTCCCCCTGGCCCACAGGCTCCAATAAATCTCCAGATGGCTAACGGGGAACCAGGGTGGGTGGCGGCGGTGGGGCGGGGCTGGGGACTGGTGAGTGGGCGGGAGATGGCCCTCATCCCAGGCTAGGCCTAGGGACCCTACCCGCGCACGATTTCATGCACTGGGCCTCTAGTAGAGAGATAAAAGGAGAAAATGTACATATGGTTATGAGGATCAAGAAAAGCTACATAAAGAACACAGCATTTCAAATGTGCCTTAAAGGATGGATGTGAGTCCAGCAGGCCAAGCTTGAGGGCAGGGTATAGTGACACCAGGATGGGGATTCCAGCAAAAATAAGTATAAGCAAAGGACCTGAGGTGAATAGACATAATTGTTTGAAGGCCAGCAAGTTGTTGGGTGAGAGAGGATGCTGTAAGGTTGAAAGCCCTGTAGGTGGCAGACCTTGAGTGCCAGAGGGAGAGTTTACTTGACATTGGAAGCCCAAGTTATTAAGTTCCAAAAGAGTACGCCGTTAGTAAATGCCGTTAATTCTAAGGGCAGTGAGAGAAAATAAAATAGGATTTGGATTAATGGTAAATAATCCATTTGGATAAATGGTAAATAGAGGCTGAATTAAAAGAAGAGGTTAGAAGGAGCAGAGAGGGAGGAAATGGAAGGGGGTCAGTAAGAACATGGTCCTGACCAGTACAGGGTATTTAGAGGAATGCTAAGACCAAGGAAGGGCTAAATGATGGGGATCTTGGTCCCCAAACTAAAGAATTTAACTTGCTTTCTGGAAAGCTTATATAGTGAGGTAGATAAGAGCACAGCTGGACTAGCATCCTATCTCTGCCAGTTCTTTGTGTTGTGACGTTGGGCAAGTTGGTTAACCTCTCAGTCACATTTACAAAAGGTGTCTAATACTAGTCCCTACTTCAGAGAGTTGTCAGCAGGATAAAATAAGACTACAGGAAAGCTGTGGACAGTGCCCGGCACTGAAAGTTTTAACAGCTGCTAGTATTGATGATGGTGCTGGTAATAGCGACCCATGGAGTAATGTCAGCAAAGTCGTGATTTAGGGTAGTATGTGAATCAGCACTGTCACAGATACAGTGGAGGAAGGTGAGGCTACTTAAGAGGTGTTAGCAGTGATAGTGGGAATTTGGTGGCCAGCCTCTAGGAAAAAAGAATAAAAATTGACCCAAATGAATGGGAAAGTTAGAAAGTGAGGTGGTGATGGTGGTTGTTAATATATTCTTCCTCTTCCTAGTAAATAGATTCTGTTTGGCATTTGCTTCTATAAGCTTCAGGAGTTTCTGTCACAAAGAAAGAGTTCTGTAGTGAATTGCCCTTCTTCTTGATTTTATTGGGTTTCTGGCAAGCTCTGCATTAGTGGGCCAAGTAAACAAAAAATTTTAAAGCTCAAAAAGAAAGCTTTATTACAATTATTCTGGTTTCTGTGTGATATTTTTCATTCAGTCTTTATTTAGAAATGGATAAGCCATTTGTATGGAGTAATATAACATTTTAATCTGATATTTGGTTTGTTTATACTTTTAGGCTGACGGCAAACAAGATGATGCAGCAGGAGATCACTTAATTAAATCAGACCCTTCAGGTAAATCCAGTATATTTTATTCATATATTAAAAAACACACCACAGCCTGGCCAGTGTGGCTCAGTGGTTGAGTGTCGACCTATGAACCAGGAGGTCATGACTTGCTTCCCAGTCAGGGCACAAGAAACTTTTTTTTTTAATGAAAATTTGCCTTTTCTTAAGTCCTGTTATTGGAAACCCTCCTCTCGCCTTCTTCCATGCAGGCCATTTGACTGGGATGGTTGGCACTGCGCTGTATGTAAGCCCGGAAGTCCAAGGAAGCACCAAATCTGCGTACAACCAGGTAAAGGGAAAGCTTCTGGGAGAGAAGGAAAGGTCTCAAGAGTGAGACAATAGTAAGAACATCAAGGTCATGGCATTTGGGGTTTAGTTACCAGCTGAAATAATCAGGAACATTTCATATACATCCACATGTATACTGAGTGACTACACTACACAGGACAGTGACTGACACTGACACAGTTGCTGCCGAGATAATTTACAGTCCCTCCATCCGTTCAAAGAAGATTTGAACTAACCCAGTTCCAGGCCAGGCCCCAGGAGCACAAGGAATAAGGCAGTCGAGTACTAGGACAGATACCTTATTCCAGCCCTCAATAAAAGCTAAGAAGAAAAGGAGTCCAGTGACCAGAGAACACTAGGGACATCATCTTTAGATTAAACCAGAGAAAGCTTTTCCAAGAAGATGGCTGTTAAGATAAAGGAAAAGAAGGAAAAGCCATGCAGAGTTGGAGGTTGGAGCATGCCTGGGAGGAAAAAGGGGGTGAAGTGGCAGTAGCATGCCTAAAGAGAAGACGGGGTGAGAGCTAGTTTGGCACATTTAAGGCATCAAAGAGAAGGTCTGTGTAGCTACCGTGCGGTGAGCAATGGGGAGAGAGGCATGAAGTGAAGCTGGACAGGAAGGCAGGGGTCCGACTGTGCAGGGCCAGCTTAGCCATGATAAGGACCAGGCACAGGGAGCCGCTGAAGGATCTCGAGCGACAGGTCACTCCAGCTGCTGCTGGAGGCTTTGCAGAAGTTCAGATGGAGCAGGTGGTAGCTGGAACCAGAGTGGTACCAAGTGAGGCGGGGAGAAGTATGCTGTTATAGGATAATTTGGGGGGAATTGACAGGGCTTCCTCATGGAGTAGATTTAGGTGAGGAAAAGGAAGGAAAATGGGACACTGCTCAGGTGAAGGGGATGAGAAGACCTGAGGAAAGACATGGAGGAGAAGATGGCAGGAAAATTCCATTTGAGACATGTTAACTTTGAAATACCTCACGAGAAATCCAACTGGAGATGTTCAGTAGGTTGTGAGAGACTCCAGGTTCAAGGCTGAGAAAGGTCAGAGTCAGAGGTATAAATGTGAGAGTCATCAGCACCCAGATGGGATTTAAAGCTATGAGATTGGATGAGATCACTTAAAGCAAGAGTGCAGAGCTAAATTTTAAAAATATATTAGGCAGGCAGTTCACATCAAAACACAAGCCTGGGTTTGGGCTCCGACAGGGAGCACTTGGCAGTGACAGAAAGTTGAGGCAGACCTCCGAAGACCCATCAAGAGTGAGCGTGGGAGGAGATGGACTTGGGTGTGGGAGGGGACTTTGGTGACACCTTTCTGAACGCAATGTAGAATAGTGTGATTAAATCATTAAAAGCACTCTACTCTTTGGCCCAGAAGTTCCACCTTTTGAAATGTACCAAAAAGAAACAACCATGGACATTCCAAAAAGATTAGTGTAAAGGGAATTCTCCATAGTATTATTTATAACAGTGAAAAATGACAAGCGTATTTAAAAATAGGGAACTGGTCAAATAAATTATGAGACTTCCACGTAATTGAATACTGTATGTCATAAGGTCATATTTTAGAAGCTTGCTTTAGAAAAATGATATAGTATTTTAAAAAATATCACTAAATTAAGGGAATAAAAGTTACAAGAATAGCATGGCTCTAGTTTTATAGTGTGTACATGTGTACATATCAAAAAGCACAAAGTGGGCATGCCTTAGACATCACTAGTAACTGTGGTGACATTGTGAGCGCTTGCTATTTGATCTTGGTGCTTTTCTGAATATTCCACATTTTCTACAGCCAGCACGTGTAGGAAATGCCACAATGAATGTTTGTTTTTAAAACTGCAGAGATCACTGGTGATAATTGGAGAGGCTCTCCTACTAATCCTTGACTCCAGTTCATTCAGGAGTTTTTCTTGAAAGTGGCTTCCGTGCCTGTGCGGTGACCGTGAGAGGCTACCTCCGCGGCCGGGCTGTGCTGGCTGCCTGTGGCACATGTCCTCTGGCTCCCCTGGCAGCTCCCTCTCGGGCACTCTGCACTGACTTCACCTTTTTCCTCATTGCTAGGATTTGTTAGGATTTGTCTATGATCTTTCTGTTGTGCAATTTCTCTGCCTCATTGGTATGGCTTTGCAATCAATAGCTGATCTTTGTTGTTAACTGCAAATTTTGGCCTGTGTTTCACTTTTGAGATTAGTAAAGATGCAAGGCAAATTCTTGAGACAAATCTCAGTTGTCTTTGCTTTTTAAGTAATTATTCTCAATGGTTGGCCAGTGGTTATCTATGTCTCTAAACCAGTCACAATTAAATTTCAAGGGAAATGTTGAAAAGTCTTGCCAAATATTTAATCTCATCTATACCTTATTCCTATTCTTTAGAAGAAATTAATTTCTTTCTATTTAATTGGCTTGTTTTTCACTTATGCAAACTTTAATTCCAATTAACAGCGCTCATAATTCCCTGGTAAATAACATTTCATATCACGACTCTCTAAATATAATTCTTTTTCCTCCTCAGAAAGTGGATCTCTTCAGCCTGGGAATCATCTTCTTTGAGATGTCCTATTACCCCATGGCCACGGCCTCAGAAAGGATCTTTGTTCTCAACCAACTCAGAGATGTATGTATGAGATGTTTCAGTACATCAGTTTCCAGTAACCTGGATCTTAGCATGGACAGCAGAATTCAGTGCAGAGGGCTTTTCTGGTCCTTATAATATAGAAAAAGTGACCCTATATTCCTAATAAGTAGAAATCTATCTCTTGCATACTTCCCGTGATGAGAAACTCCCCAGTTTTGTTTATTTTTAGAAATCTTACTTGGAGAAATTGCTAAGCTATAGTTATTTTTTTTAAATGATCCTGAGAGGTTTACTCTTAATTTTAAAACAAAGGAAAAATCCAAGAACTTTTGCATGATATCAATACAGTTACAGCAGTGAGAATGGGTTATAAGGTTAATGGGAATTAACTTTTAAAAATTAAAGGTCCCAGCTGGTGCCTAAAGAAAACTACCATGACCAAAATATCAGCCACTTGAATTTTTTTCCTCAATGAAATTTCCATTTGTGTTCTTGGGATTAATTCTTGCCTCTGTTATTATCCAAACTGAAAAGGGGCCAATGTTAACAGTGTGTGAGGTCAAGGACGGGAATTAGAAAAGGCATCAAGATGAAAGTGGAGAGTAAGGTGTGGGTGAGGGTGATTTAGATTTACATATTCATGAGCAAGAGATACTGAGATTCTTCCCCTTCCTTCCTGAGCTGAGCCAGTGCTTTGGAAAACACTTGAATTATTTTACTGCCAGTACAGCGTGGGCAGCTATGTTCATAAAGTAAAGGAGTAAATAAAGCGATTACTGTGCCCTTCCTGTGACTTGAGAATTGCCTTTGATGAAGTGCCTTTCTTTAGTCAAAATTTACCTCATTTCAAGAATATCTAAACTGTCAAGTTAATGTTATAATTAGGGTCTCATTTACCAGAAAGGTGAGAACTTTGGGGGAAGTAGAGGTTTCAGTTAATGTTTTTCTCTTACTCTGTGTTGATGGTTTGGTGTTTTTGCCTTTTTTCATCTGTGTGTTTAATAAAGCTACTTTCTTGTTTTCTGAAACCATTAGATTTTAAATACCTTGTCCTCACCTAAGGTGCTTCCTATCATCTAGGCTGTCATTCGGGTAACGTTTGCATCAGTATGTATGTGCTTGGAAGAATGGCACTGGGTTTCAAGAAGGTGCCACCTCCATCTTCCCTTGTTGGCAGATTTTCATTTCTGTATTTGCTTTTCTTACCTCTGGTGAATGAATGCTTTCACTGTGGCAGTCTGCCAAGCACTTGCTGATTTGAATATGATATTCTTTTAGCCCACTTCACCCAAGTTTCCAGAAGACTTCGATGATGGAGAGCATACAAAGCAGGTAATTTTCTGATGCTTTAAACACCATCCTCACTCTTGGGTTTTAATTACTATTTTTCTTCTTTTTCAATTAGTAATCTTCTGCCACTCATTCTCTTGTGTCCTGGGAACAACTAGAGGGAAAATCAAAAGATAAAGCACTTAAAACGTCACTAATCTTGAAACACACCATAAAAATGCCAAGGATTGGCACAGAAAATTAACAAACTACAGAGTTCTTTTGTGTGGTTCATTGTGCTTTTGAAGTGCTATTTGGAACCTTGCCTTCCCTGTTGAAAAAAAAGAGAGAGAGAGAGAGAGAGAATG
Source organism: Myotis brandtii (assembly GCF_000412655.1). Lineage (NCBI taxonomy): Eukaryota > Metazoa > Chordata > Mammalia > Chiroptera > Vespertilionidae > Myotis > Myotis brandtii. The sequence continues at coordinate 1,038,439 of NW_005354718.1, forward strand.
CTTTTATAGCTCATTGTTTTAGAGAGAGCTTAGGATTTTAAGAAAAGAAAAATAATTTAAAACTATCATTTTGTTCTGTTTTGTGGTTCAAGTAGTTCAGATTGTGAAGGGGAAGACCAGACAATCTGAAGTTACAGTATTTTAGAGCAAAATAATTTCTCCTCCATGCTATAAATATCTGAATGTGTGTGTATGTGGCTTGTCATAGGTTAATACTGGCGCCCAGCTAGTTAGTTGTTGAGGATTTTTTGGGTCATTTATGTCAATAAAATATAAAAAGGGCCTCTGTTACATTGTTACACAGCACTGTGGGCCTATTGAAGTGCAGGGAGGAAAATGACAAATTCAGAAACCTTCAGAAATGAAAATGCACCCACTAAGTGCATGAAGTATGGTGTCTTGTCTTTGACTGGAAGCAACCACCGGCTTGTCAGGAGAATTCCTGAGCATCATCTGTTGCTTCTCCTCCCTGGTATGCCTGGGTTTTGTTATAGAAATCTGTCATCTCCTGGCTGTTGAACCACGATCCGGCAAAGCGGCCCACAGCCACAGAACTGCTCAAGAGTGAGCTGCTGCCCCCACCGCAGATGGAGGAGTCGGAGCTGCATGAGGTGCTGCACCACACCCTGGCCAACGTGGACGGGAAGGCCTATCGCACCATGATGGCCCAGATCTTCTCCCAGCGCATCCCCCCTGCCATTGACTACACCTATGACAGCGACATACTGAAGGTGGGCTTAAGCAAGGCTTCGATAGAGAGCTGTACCTGGCTCACAGAAGGATCAAGTCAGTTTCTAATTTTTCATGGATTCCTTTAAGGCCTCCAACATAAATGCTTAATCTGAGGTCTGTGTATGAGAAATGTGTGCATTTGTATTATTCTGGGAAGAACCACACTTTTAATCACTTACTTGAAGGAATTTCTGACCCACCCCCCAGGACAGTGGTCGGCAAACTCATTAGTCAACAGAGCCAAATATCAACAGTACAACGATTGAACTTTCTTTTGAGAGCCAAATTTTTTAAACTTAAACTATATAGGTAGGTACATTGTTATTAACTTAATTAGGGTACTCCTAAGGCTTAGGAAGAGCCACACTCAAGGGGCCAAAGAGCCGCATGTGGCTCGTGAGCCGCAGTTTGCCGACCACTGCCCCAGGACATTAGAAGGAATGCTTTTAGAGACTGGTGGGGCCCAGCTGTCCACAGCCAAAGACATCAACCAGCTCAGCCACAGATCAGGTAGTCAGTAACTCCCAGTGCTGGCTGCACGTCAGAATCTCCTGGGAGACCCTTTGACAATACAGATGCCCATTCTAGTGACTGGATCTCCAGGTGTGAGGTACTTGAAGAATCTGTTTAAAAGCTCCCAGCTGGTTTCTAAAGGATAGCCAGGTTTGAGAGCTGTCAGTGTTTTCTTAAAAAAAAACAGGGTAAAAAAAATGTATCTGCCCCCCGCCCCCCACCCCTCTCTGTCTTCTCTGCACTGGGAGCAGCTCCCTTCATCCCCTGAAAATGTATGCCTGCACCAAGTTTGTCTTCACCCCTCCTTGGTCAGGAGCACCTCTCAGCCGAGCGGGTCACTACAGTGGTGCTGAAACAACCAGAGACAGTGCAGATGAGAGCCTCAGCAGCTTGGCAGCCCATGTCCCCTGACCTCGCTTATTTCTAATTGCAGCTTCCAAACCAGTGTCATTTCAAGGGACATCGACACAGCAGCCAAGTTCATTGGGGCTGGGGCTGCCACAGTAGGGGTGGCAGGCTCTGGGGCTGGAATTGGGACTGTGTTAGGGGTTTGCTTACTCCACGGAGGCGCCGAGAGTCCTTAGGGGGAATGTGTATATTTGACTAGCTCTCTCTCTGAAGGGCAAATACCAACCTGGTTAAGAGTTTGGACTCTGAACTTAGCTGGCCCTCCGCAAGCAGGACGTGCTGTGAGACTTGTGCTTTCTCTAACCTGAATATGTTCAGAAAGGGACTAACTTGTTGAAATCTCTTCAGTGATCCTCAGAACAAGCAATGTAATGAAAGCCACAGATTAATATTTTAGGTGATCCTTTTGATTAAGCTTTGATAACATTTTAATTGGTCCTATTTTAGGGCAACTTTTCAATCCGTATAGCCAAGATGCAGCAGCATGTGTGTGAGACCATCATCCGCATCTTTAAAAGACACGGTATGTACTTTTGAAAAAAATCATATGCCTTCTTAAAAGATGTTGTTTTCATCATTAAAAAGTACTATTGCCCTAGCTGGTTTGGCTAAGTGAGTAGAGCATTGGCCTGCGGACTGAAGGGTCCCAGGTTCGATTCCAGTCAAGGGCACATGCCTGGGTTGTCGGCTCCATCCCCAGTGGGGGAGGGAGGGGGTGCAGGAGACAGCTGATCAATGATTCTCTCTCATCATTGATGTTTCTATTTCTCTCTCCCTCTCCCTTCCTCTCTGAAATCAACAAAAATATATTTAAAAGAAAAAAGTATTGTTAATGGATTTGGGTGCAATTATATTTTACTTTTAAATTACAAGCAACTGACATCATGTGAAATTAAAGCTTATTTTTACAATCCAGCTTGTTAAGGAGAAACAGATTTTAATATTACAACCTTGCTACTAAAGTACAGCTGGTTTACGGAGTCATAAGTATGACTAGATTGGCTAAGCTAACCTTAGGTGAGCTCTCCATTGAGAATTGACCATAGACTGATGATGATTTCCACAGTCCCCGTAGCAGGGGACCCCACTGTCAGGTTTGTGTTCATTTTAACTTGCTTCCTCAGAAAAATGATTGGTTATTTTTTTTCTAATTTGGCTTAGGAGCTGTCCAGTTGTGTACCCCACTACTGCTTCCCCGAAATAGGCAAATATACGAGCACAACGAAGCCGCCTTATTCATGGACCACAGCGGAATGCTGGTGATGCTTCCTTTCGACCTGCGGGTGAGGCTGGGCACACTCTGCTGGCAGTTTGGGTGCCATGTCTGGTGGCAGGGTTGGCATGTCTGTTAAAGGATTACTCCTGCCAATCTTTTTGTTTTGGGGTGGGATTTTTTTGTTTGTTTGTGTGTTTTTTTTTGCTGAACTTAAAATCTAAATGTCACCCTTACGAGACTTATGTTTAAGGAAGTCGTTGGGGTGAGGGCATTACTGGAATTCAGTAATCCTTTGACCCTGTGTACATCCACTTTGTTAATCATACAAGTGCTTTTGGCCCTAGAAACTGAAGCCTGCATTGCAGGTGCCATGTCTGCACCTCGCGGTTGAGCTCTGCCGAATGACCATAGCACATTAACCAAGCCCGCTGAGACGAATACATGGAGTTTTTTCTCTACTTCCTGGGCAGATCTTTGCTAAATTTCTAACATGTTAATGTCTAGAACAACTAAATTCTTATAACAGCAGTGTCTGCTAACGGGGTGGGCTGAAATCTGCTCATGCTTGCTTTCCTTCAGGTCCCCAGGGTTCCCTCTGACAGCAACACTCTTACCAGTTGTTCACTCATAGGGTTGGCTGCTGACAAGCCCATCTGTAGCACTGTCCGTGCGTAAGACAGACACGAGTTTAATACTCATAATGTACAGAAAGCACTTATAAGTAGAGGAATGAGCAAAAGATATAACCAGGAAATTCTCACAAGAAATGCACAGGGCTGATAAACTTCTGAGTGTACCGCCTCACTAATAATGAGGAAACATATGTAAAACTTTAGACAATAAAAAAAATACATTTCATTTTTAAAACTGAAAAAAAAAAGAAATTTAAAAAACAACTGAGTGTATGCACTTTATGTTTGCATCATCTGGTATGTGTGTGGTATAAACATGCCCTCACATACATGTGAATGACCACAAACACCAGTTTATTTGTATCACCATAGAGTGAAGTGTCAAAGAATACACTGAACCTTTGACTGTATATTTCTGGAGAGGGTGTGGAATCAAGGCATTTCCTTTTTCATACCTTTGTTGTGCAGCTTATTGCAATAACATGTTTTGCTTTTCTGGTTTAAGAAAAAATTCTTCCATATCTTGGCTTGTTTTTTCTTATACAGTAAGTAAAGTGATTTGGGATTTTTTTGAGTGAGAAGTGAATCAATAGCATATCAGACATTTGGGCTCTGTTAAAGAAAGGGTAGAAGTACAAACATTTACACGGTGGTACTTAAAACTGGCTGCTGCTTCTCTAGATGTTAGGAGACTAAAGTATAAATTTTTAAACATAGCTCCTTTTCTGTGAGCTGATAGTTAACTACAAAAGATAAAAAGTAATTACCCTTTAGAATGTAACCCATTGGTTAACGATGCTCTCAGATCTCTTGGGACAATCTGAAAATGGTTTTATAAGTTTTGATGATTATTAGTGGGTAGTTATTAAGCATTTCTCCTAAATGATCAGTAGGAAAATCAAGGAATTCATCACAAGAGATAATGCCCATGTTGATTGCATTATCATAAATGACACTTAAAAATCTTCACAAATAACTTGGACTGATTTTAACTTGGCATAATAAAATTTGGCAGGATATATTTACCTAAAAGTTAATTTTTCCTCAAACTTAACAACCTAAAAAATACCACAATAAGTAAGGCTCACCAACCTTATTATGTGCAGCAGTGGGGTCTGTTGCTGACTGACACAGTCAGGAACATTTCAAGGAACATGAATGACAAACAGTGCACAACTTTGTGAATGTACTAACAACCACAGAATTGTCCACTGTAAAAGGGTTGACCTCTATGGTATATGAGTTATATCTCAATAAAGCTGTTACTTAAAAACTAAAAGGAGTGTGCTAGTTGACACATCTTGACATTGACCTTTGAAACTTTATTTCTCAGGTTCCTTTTGCAAGATATGTGGCAAGAAATAATATATTGAATTTAAAACGGTAAGAAACAATGAGGATTTCATTTGGTGGATGTGGGGGAAAACCCAGGAAGAATGTTTTATCTTCTGTGATCCTTATACAGTAAAGAATTTGGGGTTTAAAGTATTGAGTTTGGAATATGGTCCAAATCCCAGGCACAGTAGCCCTTTCTATAAAGTGATGAGGACAGTCAGCCTCCTCTTCAGGAGGGAGGTGGCACTTGGGTGGGTACTGAAGCTCCTGCAGTCTGTTCTTTGACTTCCGAATATCCCCAAGCAACATAACTAATTATTTTCATGAATAGTTGCTTGGAAAAATAACATCTGGCTGTTCTTGATGGTCCCTTTTAAAACTTAATTGGAGGGACAAATGGCCAGTGATCCCTGCGTGAAAACTGCCTGCACAGGTAACGGAACAAAAGCTGTGAGTAGGGAAGTGGAGTGAACCAGCAGGAGTGCTGAACACCAGGAGCTCCGGGCACTTAGCACCAGGGAGAGTTTCTGTACATGCAGATGCCACAGGGTCTGACACCAGGTCTTCATCAGTTGGAGCAGAATTGTTGTCAACGAGGCACCCTCCTTTAAGGCTCCGTTCCCCAAAAGAAATCACAGCTCTTTACATGCTTTTATTCTCAGCTGCAAGTGAACAGTTAATAGTCATAGTCCTAAGGTGTGGGTATCACTGTGTAGAAAGCAAGCACTTAAGGTAAAGTTATTTTTGTGTGTAATGTCATCTCTATTTCAGACATGTAATGAAAACTGGGAGTTGGAACCTAGGCCGTAAGGCAAGACTGTTCTGGGAAAACCTTCTTTAGGCTTTCTTTGTCATACCACTGATTAATTTCTTCATAGTTGTTACTTGTTCAAAAATGTCTTATGCATATTTGATTCCAGTAAGCAATGACCTTAGAAATCAGGTTTCTCTCTCCAGATACTGCATAGAACGTGTGTTCAGACCTCGCAAATTAGACCGATTTCATCCCAAAGAACTTCTGGAATGTGCGTTTGATATCGTCACCTCCACCACCAACAGCTCTCTGCCCACTGCTGAAGTCATCTACACTATCTATGAAATCATCCAAGAGTTCCCAGCCCTGCAGGTTCCTTTCCGCATTCTCACATTCTGAGGTTCCCCCACCAGAGTCCTTCATCAGCCGTGGGGTGGGGCACCGCCTGCAGAGCTGCACCCCAGCTGTGCTGACAGTGAATCACTGTCACTAAGTGACAGAAGAGTTTGATGATGTTGCTTTTGAGTTTTACCTCAAGCTCTTACCTCGGCCTTGAAAGGAACAGCCTTTGTTTTTATCTGTTTGTTTTGTTTTGAGGGAAGGATGTTGTTTTTCTGCCTATTCTTCCAAAATGGAAGAAATTAGGCTGATTCCTAGGATGGTTTTTTTAGCACGTTCATAGCCTCTTCAGAGCCGTTGGTGGGTCCCTCCTATACCTGAGCTCTCAACTCCCCAACTTCACTTTTTCTCATGTTGGCATGCTCCCTAGCCACTGCTCTTAGCCCGAGGTTTGGCTCTCAGGCCCTCCCTCCCCATTCCATGGCCCTGTGCTGTTCACTCCATCGCAGTTCCTTCTCTTGAAAGACTTCTCTCTACCCAGCCATGGTGTTGGCCCTTTCTCCCCAGGAAGCCTGACTGCTCCCCACTGATGGACTGGCCCCCTTTCCTTTTCAACTCTCACTGACTCAAGACATCACCTGCTTCCTTCAGTTGTGTTGGTAGTTGTTCGGTCAGAGTGTGTGCTCATTTTTGTTTTTTTTCCAAATGATAAGAGGAAGTTTATTTAGAAAGTTACAGAGGTGGTAGAAGTGAGCCAGTTTAGCAGGAAGACAGAGGCAGCTGCCGAGGGGGGAATTTGAGGGGAAGGGTAAAGCACCCTCACCCGCGTGCTCCCACAGGCAGAATCGCCCAGGCTGTGTGCTCCTTCGGGCAGAACCTGTGTGTCCACTTTTCTGCATGCCCTGCTGCACCGAGCTCAGGACGTAGCTCACGACTCGGAACGCTCATTAGTTGACAAATGTAAGGATAGCTGTTTCCCTAGCCTGTGCTTATAAAGTCAGTTACAACTGAACCAGATCCTTTCCCTCTTAAAGTCTGTGCGAATTTGCTCAGGCTTTTTAACATAACTGAAGGCCAAAGTACTTTGATATGTGTAATAAAGTGTTAAATGGTATTACACTGTTTGACTACAACAAATGAAGAAAATGTATGTGAAAAAATAAGCTAGAAAGTAATATACTAAAATTCAGTCTTTCACGCTCAGTCTTTTCGTATGTTAGGATCGTAAATTGGTAGTGAGATCTTAGGTTTGGTCATGTAACTACCTTGCTTTTATAACTAAAATAGTCTCTTTTTGGGGGGGTATCCTAGGAAAGAAATTACAGTATTTACTTGAACCATACCATGTTATTGAAAGCAATACTCTTACACTGTGGGATCCCAGAAGATAAACTCAGTCAAGTCTACATTATTCTGTATGATGCCGTGGTAAGCATTTAATTATTTTCACTTGATATTGAAGGATACAAATAGTTCGTGAGCATTTTCTTAGTGATGTAGCTGTAACATTGAATTTGGAGTTGTATCTCCTTCCCTCATTGCTATAAGGTAAAAGAACCAATTCTCTGATTATATCAACAACTAATGAGCTCTTATTCTGGACTAGTGACTTCCAGGGTGTTTTTTTTTTTTAAGGGTAACTTCTGATTTTATAAAGACCAAATTGTCTTATTTCACTTGTAAGATAATAAAGTTCTTCACTAACCTACTTCTGGAGGCAAAAAATCAGTCCTCACACTTGCTAATAACGACCTTTACTGAGCACCCACCCATGTGGCAAGCATTAGTCTAATCTCCTTACGTGGGTTAACTCACTCCGTCCTCACACGTGCTGTAATTATACTTAATTTGCGAGGCCAAGAGAAGGGAGTATTAACATTGAGGATAAAGACTTACCCCTGCCCTTAGTCCTTCCAGCCTACCTGTGCTTACCAGCAACGTCACTTACAGGCTTGGGTTGCTGGAATTGGGGAAGAGTGTTTTAAAACTCTGTTGGAGCCTCATTTGCCACCTCTTTCTTGTGAGACCAGGGCAGTGGCACCTCCAGTTCCTCTTCATAATTAGCCACATCATAGTAGAGCCTGGAGGGAAAACACTGAAAATTTTATTTTCTTTAAATATATTTTTATTGATTTTAGAGAGAGAGGAAGGGAGAGGGATAGAGAGGTAAAAACATCAATCGACTGCCTCCTGCGCACCCCTACCAGGGATCGAGCCTGCACCCCAGGCATGTGCCCTGACTGGGAATCAAACCAGTGACCTCTTGGTTCATGGGTCAACGCTCAACCACTGAGCCACACCAGCCGGGCTGAAAAATTTAAATTGTGTGATATTATGAGGCTGGGATGGAGGTGAATGCTTGCTTATCTTTTATAATTTTTTTCTTGTAAAATATTGGTTTTTTATAACAAATAGGAAGTATAGATTCTAGGAGATTCAGTAACTAACAGTACCAGACAGTCTCTGGTTAAGGCAGAACAAATAGTGAAAGTCCATAATGGCTTATTGTTTTTTATACACCAAAAGGCTTAACTAATTTTTCTTTCATCTGGCAGGTATACCTCGAGGCCTCTGACATTACTGTCGGTTTCTAGTGGTTCTTTCCTCCCCCAAAATGCTGCTGCTGTGTAGCAGTGACAGATACAATATGTCAGTCAGACACTGGCCCCAGGGGTCTTGCAGAGGCCTCAGGTCAGCCTTGTTCATATCCCACAGCCACAGCCTGACTGCCAGCGTGGGATGAAATGCGGAACCTGTCAGTCCGTGGTTTTTATCAGGGGGACGGAGATCATTTGACTCCCTCCCCCGCAAACAGAAACGCCCTAGTCAGGCCTGTCCACCTCAGAGTTGCCTCACCATTCAGCAACTTTCCCCTTTTTAATTCTTTCATGTAAGGAAGGGTTTTTCACAATTTAAAATAATGTGAAGTTTTATATGAATTGGAAAAAAAACTTTTGTAAATTACAGAATTAACACATCTTTCATGATTAGGAGTAGTTTATCCAAAATGAAGACTGTGCTTAACAGAATTAGCCTGGAAATTGTACCTTGTTCAGGGTCATTTGGTCTCTCTCATTTTACCTTTTTCTTCTACATTAGACAGAAAAGCTGACGAGGAGAGAAGTGGAAGCTAAATTTTGTAATCTGTCTTTGTCTCCTAATAGTGTAAGTACCTTCTCATGGTGTTATTACAGCTCTCTGTGAATTTGTGAGACCAGAAAATGTCACCAAATTCTTGCTGCAGTAAGCCAGCAGCACTGCCTGCTGCCTCACAGACGGTTTTCCCCGAGTGTTAATAGGTACCATGGCAACACGGGACTAAGGGAAGAGAGAAACCAGTGCTGTGATCAAAAAAAGCCTCTCCATGCTGCGGCTTAATGTGCTGTAATCATCCTGTTCTTTCTCCACCATCAGAACCCTCTTCACACCCTTGTAAAGGCTGCCTGGTGGGCCCTCCTGCTGAGCAGACCTAGTACTAGCTATCCTCTTCTGAAATAGATTCTGTGGGGCTAGAATGAGGCACAGAGCTCTGCAGATTAATGGGTATCTACCCATCCTGCAACCCCTCCCCACCAGGGTCTTCTAACGCCTGAGAACTAAATTAAGGCTCTTGCTTTACTGGTACATTTCCTCCTAAATTCTTGTGTTTGATCCCATTAGCTGTGAGGAACATCTCCCGGGGTAACCAGGTTTATTGTATTCTCCCTACCGGCATTAGATTGGGCCCAGATCTTTGGCATAGTCACCCACACTTAACTGAGCTGCTGCGATGCAGAAGACAACAGGGATTTCTTACATTTTTCTGAATATTTACATAGGAAGAGAGATTTTAAAAACCTTTCCAGAACCCTGTAGCCCTTGGACAGACATGATCCTGTGATCAGCAAAACTCACACATGGGAGAGGTTACATTGTGACTGTACTCAGGTCAGGCAGAGCTAGGGAGAGAATGAGCGAGTCCAGGAGTCTACAGACTGCTTTCAGGTCTTAATTAGGATTGGCCTTTAAAAAGACATGAGGGGGGAGAAAAAGAGACATGAGGGGACATCTGCAGCATGTATTCACCCTCAGCTCTTTAAAACAGGTTCACAGGGCACACATAGACCACAGTTTAAAGAAATCACCCCTATAGTTTGCAGGTAGGGAAAGTAGACCAGATCAATAGCACTGGGAGTTCTAGAAATTCAGCTAGGTTAGATTTTAAATGTTAAATATTGGAAGAGATATTGATGATATGCAAAGTGACCTAATGGCATAGCATTCTAATACAAAAAAACGGTATTTACATAAAACCCTAGACATGTACACAGCACATACTTGTGTTCACAAATAGTGGAGTGTATAAATAGCACAAAGAATCTGCTCAGCAAACTGCCCAGATTCAGTAATTCCCTACCCGAAGGTTTAAGCCCAAAAGGTTCTTTGAACTAATGTCCCATTTCAAAGCTATTTCACACTTGCACGTGAAAGCTGCACTGGTTGCTAAAGTGTCAGTTTCTTTTCGCTAAATTTCTATTCACTGGTCATTTGTGATGATAAGCATTGATTCAAAGTTATGTGTTCAGTTAGTTTAAAATGGAACAATTAGTATCTAATAAAGGCAGTTGGTACTCTCATTTAAAAATAGAACTCTAAGCATATTAAAAACAGGAGTAGAAATGCTGCAAAACAGTTTCAAATATCTGGCCCCGTCTTATTTTACAAATGAGGCACTGAGGCCCAAAGAGATACCGTGAGTCGTCCAAAGTGACATGAGTTAGATGGTGACGATAGGGTGAGGACCCAACCCGGGGGGTGTTGACTCTAGTGCTTCTGGTATTTTATTAATGGGGAAATTTAATGTTACAACTATTGATAAGAAGTTATTAAGAGAAAAAAATTAAATGAGACCATTTTAAAATTAAAATATTTTATCTTTAATAAAGAGATCTTAACATTTTTATTTTTAAAAAATAATGTATGATTATTGTGTGAAACTATATTAAGCTGATTGTTCATTCAACTCTCAGTTTCCAGGTGCCAATTTAGAGTTGAACCAGGTTCTGCTTGCCTACAGCCTTAAAATAGCTACAATGTTGCTTCTTAATAATTTCCACTTTAGCTCCGGGAAGTTTTCTCTGGTCTTACGATCCCAGTTATTTCCTCCTCACTTGCTCTGTGCCAGCGACTGTGCCGGCTACTGAGAGGTCATCGCTAGCCCCCGCCCTCTCCTGGGAAGGACCATGTATACAGGTGGCAAGAACTAGGAGCTGGGATCAGGGTCTGAAAGACCAGGAGGCTGCCTGCAGGAGATGACATCTAGCTGCCCCCTCACCCCCCCCCCCCCCCCCCCCAGATACAAATAGGAATCAGTCAGGCAGAGGGAGGAGAGGGGATTTCTGACTGCTTTGGTGTGGTATTAGATAGAACAAGACAGACTTTGCCTTCCTGTCCCCAGCCCCGCCCCCCATTTGTATGGCTGTAGTAATCAATTCATGAGAATGAGGATGGAAAGGAAAACAATATTGGCTTAAAAATATAATGGAGGGGGTGGGGGGCGGCTGGGGAGAGGTCAATGGGGGGAAAGGGGGACTTATGTAATACTTTAAACAATAAAAATTTAAATTTAAAAAAAAAGAAAGAAAATATAGCGGAAGCTCTGCTGAAGCCAAACTCTGCTCTGCTGGGGTCAGCATTAACTATGAGTAAGTGTGTGGCTTAAAAATGAACTTGTGAGGAGGTAGGTGCCTGAAGCACTTCTGTGAGGTGCCTTAGAGTTGTTGGAAAAGGATAATCCTCATTTGGGATTGTGGTAAGGGCTAAAATGACCTTCAACTACCAAATCCTCTTCTTGGATTGGAGGTATGTGTACAAAACCCAGCGCAAAGTAAGTCTTCTCTGCTGTGGACTGCAAGCTAACTATGCCTCTTTGCTTTCTAGCTGTGTCGACTCTACAAATTTATTGAGCAGAAGGGAGATTTGCAAGATCTAACACCAACAATAAATTCATTAATAAAACAGAAAACAGGCGTTGCCCAACTGGTGAAGTATGGCATAAAAGATCTAGAGGAGGTTGTTGGGCTGTTGAAGAAACTTGGCATAAAGTTACAGGTTTGGCAATTGTTTGATGCTGGCGGTACAGATTTGTAGCGTTAATAACAGCACAAGAGGGAAATGGGTTTTGTTGTATTAATGCTAATAAGTGTTTTATTGTCCCAGAAGATCTGTGCTTTCTACATTTTGCAACATTTGATACCTAGTAATAATTTTGGCTTCAATCAGAATTTCTGTGCAAGCATCACGATTCCTGTTGTGCAGCAATTCTTACTGTCATTTAGCCTCAGAGAAGACAGCAGTTTCTCTTACTTGGCGGGCTGTAGTGAAACAGACTTTGTACCAGATCTTACTGAATATTTGCTTTATGCTAAATAGATTGTTCTGATGGAAAACAGTGCCTTTGATACGGTTGTGCGGCATTTCGTTTGGCAGGTCTTGATCAATTTGGGCTTGGTTTACAAGGTGCAGCAGCACAGCGGGATCATCTTCCAGTTCGTGGCGTTCATCAAACGGAGGCAAAGGGCTATCTCTGAAATCCTTGCAGCTGGTGGCAGATACGACCTGCTGGTGAGGGCTGGCCCCGGATTTGTTGATCTGTTCTGGCTTAATTTCATTTATTCCTCAACTTGTTATTTTGAACATTTTCAAACCCACAGAAAAATAGAACCAGTAGTGTAGTTGAACACCTGTATATCTTTGTTGATTTACCTCTGAGTACAGGTTGTGTGTGTGTGTGTGTGTGTGTGTGTGTCTGTGTGTGTTTTATTTTTTTATTTTAGAGAGGGAGGAAGGGGGAGAGAGAAACATCAATGTGAGAGAGAAACATCAATCGGTTGCCTACCATACACACCCGGAGCAGGGATTAAATCCGAAACCTTCCAGTGCACTGGATGACACTCAAACCAACTGAGCCACACCAAGCTAAACATATCTTTCATCGAGGATAGAAATGTCTTGTGAACCACTCTTGTAATGTTTTTAAACTTTTATTTTGAAATAATTATAGATTTACAGGAAGTTGCAAAGATAGTACAGAGAAGTCTATGTAACGTTTACCCAATTTCTTCCAGTGGTTAAACCTGGCATAATCTAATAAAATGTCAACACCAGGAAATGGGCATTGATTTACTGTACGTGTATAATTCTGTGCCATTTATCCACGTGTAGATTCCCACAACCACCAAGTGCAGAAACCTTCTCTGCCTTTATGTCCCTTTACTTCATCCCCCATGTATCATGTGATTGTCTTAAATACTTTCTCTACATACATTGAGATCCAGATCAGAAAGTGTTATGCTTATTACTTTGATTGTCACACTGAGAGACTCAAGAGAAGAAGGAAGTCTGTTGTATTTCTCCAACATTTCTGGTTTCTCATGAGAAATCTGCTGTTATTTGAATTATTTTTTTTCACTATAGGAAAGGTGATTCTCAATGGTTTTAAAGAGTTGTTTTTTGTTGGTTTTTTTTGTCTTTAGTTTGAGGTTTATTTATGATGTGTCTTGGCTGTAATAGGGCAGGTATTGTCTAAAAGTTTTCTGTCCTGCTGGGTTGCCTCTTGTGTGGCCTTTAGCCAGAAAAAGCAGGTTTTCATCAGGGCTTTTCTGTTGTTTTGCCTTGGCATGTCTGGGTTGCCAGTTTCTCTGGCCCCCAATTCAGGACATATGAGGCAAAGACCAAACCCAGAGAACTAGCCATGTGTCATGTGGTTTCTGGCCAGTCTGCTGCCTTCTCTTCACTTCAGAATCTTCTTATATCTGTTTTATGTAATGTCCAGGATTTTTAGCTGTACTTAGCAGGAAGAATAGGGAGAAGTGTACTTATCCATTTTGGGTACAGAACTTATATGTTGCCCTAGATCCGTGGTCGGCAAACTGCGGCTCACGAGCCACATGCGGCTTTTTGGCCCCTTGAGTGTGGCTCTTCCTAAGCCTTAGGAGTACCCTAATTAAGTTAATAACAATGTACCTACCTATATAGTTTAAGTTTAAAAAATTTGGCTCTCAAAAGAAAGTTCAATCGTTGTACTGTTGATATTTGGCTCTGTTGACTCATGAGTTTGCCAACCACTGCCCTAGATGGTTTGGCTCAGTGGGTAGAGCATCAGTCTGCAGACTACAGGGTCCCAGATTCGATTCCGGCCAAGGGCACATGCCTGGGTTGGGGGCTCGATCCCCCCTCAGTAGGGGACATGCAGGAGGCAGTCAATCAATGATTCTCTCTCATCATTGATGTTTCTCTCTCTCTAGTTCTCTCCCTTCCTCTCTGAAATCAATAAAAATATTTTTAAAAAAGAACCTACATATTACATTTTAAATTATATAGTAATATAAAATAAGTAAAAAGAAACAGGTAGAATTAATTTTAATAATGTATTTCATTTGATACAATATATCCAAAGTATTATTTCACCATGTAATCAAAATTTTTTAAATTATTAATGAGCCAGTTTACTTTTTTTTTATTCTGAATCTTTGCAGCCAGTGTGTATTTTACATATAGCACATGTCAGTTCAGATTAGCCTTATTTCAAGTGCTCAAGCCACATATGGCTAGTGGCTGCCCTATTGAACAGTAGTTATAGATGTAACATTTACTTAAATTTGCATGTGGGCTTGCTTCTGTCTCTTACACACACACGCGCACGTGCCTTTTTGTTGAACCCTTTGATGATAAGTTGCTGGGAGTGCATGCACTCTAATCATTGCTCTGCCCATAATTGCAATTTCTTCTCTCTTTCGTAACCAGAACTGTGTGTCTTTCTCTGCAGATTCCCCAGTTTAGAGGACCACAGGCTCTGGGGCCAGTTCCCACTGCCATTGGGGTCAGCATAGCAATAGACAAGATATCTGCTGCTGTCCTCAACATGGAAGAACCTGTAAGTACCGGCTTTGCCTTCCAGTGTGCCTTGAGTCGTCTTTCATTCCGTAGTCATTTACATGGAGCCCAGATGTGGCAGTGATAGATTTGGGTTTGGTAGATTATCTTCGCCATGATAGACAAGCCAAAAACTTGGTGTTGAGTCCTTGCCTTTCAGTCCTTAGCCTCTCACCGGGGAACCTCGACAATCCAGCCTTCCTTTCCTAGCCTCACTCTTCATCTGTAATGAGCTCTGTGGGTATGAGGTGTTATTGTTGTTAACAGACTCATATCAAAAACCCTTGTTCAGAAATCCTGCTGTACGCTGCAGAGCTAAAAATGGTTCTTTTTCCTTTGTGTTTCAAGCAAGATTAATTTTCCTAGAGGGTAGTTTTGAAACAATATCTATCCTAAAAGACAAACATTACAGTTTTTTTACTGTGCTGTTTACTTCTATTACTATGTAATTTTGAAGTAAAGGCTTCTGCACCTATGTTGCTGTACAAGATTCCAAAATGCCTGCCTTCATATGAGTGCTGCTTCCCTCCTGGTGCTGGTCCGCCTACATGCCTGTAGTCTGCCTCTTCTAAATGTCATCACTCTGTTTCTGATCCAGGTTTCAATAAGCTCTTGTGACCTCCTGGTCGTAAGTGTTGGCCAGATGTCCATGTCCAGGGCCATCAACATCACCCAGAAACTCTGGACGGCGGGAATCACAGCAGAAATCATGTATGACTGGTCACAGGTAATGAGGCACAGTGAATGGAATGCAGATAGTCATGGCTTCCATGGGAGATCATCCTCTACCACTTCGGGTTCTCAGACTCTATCCCTGAGGTTACAGTTGCTTCCTGTATTAGTTTCTGATTGCAGCAGTAATAAATCACCACAAACTTAGTGGCTAAAAACAACACAAGTTTATTAGCTTACATTTCTGGAATTCAGAAGTCTGAACAGTATTAACTGGACTCAACACAAGGTGTCGATAGGGTTATTACTTCTGAAGGCTTTGCGGGGAGAGTCCTTTTCCAGCTCTTAAAGGATGCCTGCATTCTTTGGCACATGGCCCGATCCTCCATCTTCAAACATGGCAGAGTAGCATCTCCTTTCCTCTCTGACCTATGCTTCTGTCCTTACATTCTCTAACTCTGACCCCCCTGTCTCCTTCTTATAAGGACCCTTGTGATTATTTGGGCCCACCCAGATAATCTAGGACAATCTCCCTATCTCAAGATCCTTAACGTTAGCACATCTGCAAAGTCCCTTGTACTATATAAGGTAATATATTCACAGGTCCTGGGGATTAAGACGTGGATGGACACCTTCACAATCCATTATCCACCCTACCACACTTCCCAAGGACATTCTGTGTTTAGTGTGTCTGTAGCTTTATATCCTCAAACCTCCCATAGCTAACTGAATACTTGCCTACCCTTTAGAACATGGGGCCTTTTGATAACTAACTTCTTACTGCCATGAGCAGATCACAGAAGGGGTTGTACCCCTAGGTGATCATCCAAGTTGTACACGTTTGCCCACACTCAAGGTGCCCCAGAGCCTGAAGAGACGCCTGGGGAAACAGAGCCCCCATCCTCCCTCCTGCTCCTTTCACATCACCTGCCAAGTCATTTATGAAGTTGCTGTTGTCCATTTTTGTGTTATATAAAAATTCATGTCAGAAGTAGGCTGAGCAATAATTTTTTTTTATTGATTTCAGAGAAGAAGGGAGAGGAAGAGAGAGAGAAACATCAGTGATGAGAGAGAATCATTGATCAGCTGCCTCCTGCACGCCCCACACTGGGGATCGAGCCTGTAACCCAGGCATGTGCCCTGCCAGGAATTGAACCATGACCTCCTGGTTCATAGGTCAACACTCAACCACTGAGCCATGCCGGCCAGGTGCAATAATTTTGTTGTTGTTCAGGTGCGGTAATTTTTAGTCATTTTCCAGAGCAGTATTTCTTTCATTTGTTAACTTGTTTCATAAATTGTTAGAGAAGTGCTCTGTCTTACCGTAAAATATAAGCCCAGTAATGTGAGTTCAGTCCTGCAATGTGACATCCCCCTGCAGGCTTCTCTCCTCTGATGTTCTTTGCTTTATGATTCAATTATGCTTTTCACTCTCCACTATTTCTTTTGTTGCCTTCGCTTTCCTCAAAGGCCTTTTCTCTGTGTGTGTGCGTGTGTGTGTGTGTGTGTGTGTGTGTGTGTGTGTGTGTGATAATTTCTGGCACCTTCCCTCAAGATTTGAAGCTTCTGAAAACCTCTTACTGTGTCCTGACCACACTGATTGCCCATGGACGCTTAGAACAATAGTGAAAGTAATGAAAAGAGGTCTTATTCCTCCCTTGAATTCTGCTTAATATTTATAACCCCTGAAGTCAGCATGTTCACTTTGAGAATACAATTGAACACAGTGTTTTCATTCTTCTTAATTCCTTGAAGCGGCTCCCGGTGCTCTCTGTTATTTCATACACTGTTTATTTGTTTCAGTCCCAAGAGGAACTACAGGAGTACTGCCGACATCATGAAATCACCTATGTGGCCCTTGTGTCAGATAAAGAAGGAAGCCATGTCAAGGTAAAGACCAGAGAAAATCTTTCACAATTCAGTAGATTTCTAAAACTCTGGTAACTGTGGAACACCCAACTTCCCACCTGCCTGTGGGTGGAAATCCATTATTTTGTTCTCCCTCTGAATTGCTGGACTCATTATTGGAGAGAATCATCATAATAAAAGGCTAGAGGCATCACGACTGAAGCGACCAAACGACTGGTCACCATGAGGTGCATGGAGCACCTCTCGGGACCTCCCCCTACCCCCCACACCCACCCCATCCCCAGGGACGCTGGCAGCATAGGCAGAGCATCTTGGGGTGCTGGCAGCATCCACGGAGCATGCGAGGCATCCTGGGGTGGCGGACATGGCCCTGATTGCAGGCTAGGCTTAGGGGACCCTACACGCGCACAATTTAATCGTGCACTGGGCCTATAGTATAAAATAAGAGAGACTCTGAACACTTCCTTAGAGCTTAAAAAAAATGGTGGCTGTAGTTTTTTTCCTAATTTTCTTCCCTTGTTTTCTTTTTCCATCCAAGAAAATAATAATAATTAGAGGTGATACTGCTGACTGGCATATTCTCTGGCTACTTACTAACCAGTTTTACTGTATTGCATGTAACTAAAAATGCTCAAACTGAAACAACCTCATAACCTTTATTTCTGTTTTTAAAGGAAAAAAACCGAAATCAACATTTTTCTCCTTGTTTTTCTCTTATAATGTCTTTGTCTAGTTTTAATATGACAGTAATATTGGCTTCATAAAATGAACTGGACAGTGTTCTCTCCCTTTGTGTTTTCTGGAAGATTTCTTTAGAATTAGTATTATTTAATCCTCATTTATTTGGTGAAGTTCACCAATAAAGCCACATGGGCTTAGATAGAGAGCTATTCAGGTTGCCTCTTTCTTCATGAGTTTTGATAGTTTGTATCTTTCCTAGAATGTTTCCATTTCATCTAAGTTTCCAAATATTCCCTATTCTTTCACTATCTGTAGGATCTGTAGTGATATCCTCTTTCATTCCTGACATTGGTAATTTATGCCTCCCATCTTTTTTTTCTTGATCAGCCTGACCAGAGGTTTATCAATTTTGTCTTTTCAGAGAACCAGCTTCTGATGTCTGTATGTTCTCTATTTTTTTATCTGTTTTCTATTTTATTGATTTCTATTCTTTTTTTTTAACCTGCTAATTTTAGATTTAGTTTCTTTTTCTAGTTTCTTCTACAGAACTTTACATCAGGGTTTGACAGACTACAACCTACATACAGGCCAAATCCAGCCCACAGCCTATTTTTGCATGGCTTGTGGGACACAAACCCTTTTTATGTTCTTTGTTTAAAAAGAAAAAGTGTGTGACAAAGAGTGTGTGACCTGCAAAGTTTAAATGTTTACTATCTAGCCCTTTACAGAAAATGCTGGCCACCTGGTATAAATTTCACTCTACATACTGCATTAGTTGCATACCATTTATTTAGTACTTTTTATTTTCACTTAGTTCAGAATATTTCTAATTTCCTTGATGATTTCTTCTTTTATCCATAAGTTATTTAGAAGTGTGTGTTTTAATTTCCAAATATTTGGGTATTTTCCAGATATATTCCTTTAACCATTTTTAGTTTAATTCCTTTGTGACCAGAAATCATACTCTGTGTGATTTCAGTCCTTTAAATAATGGTCTGTTATTGTAAATGTTTCATGTACACTTGAAAAGAAGGTGTATTCTACATTGTTAGGAGGAGTGTTTCGTAAACATCCATTTGTGCATATTGGTTGATACCATTGCTTAAATCTTCTATATCTTTCCTAACTTACTTGTCTGTTTGTTCTATCAGTTACTGAGGAGCATTGATCTCCAGCTATAATTGTAGGTTTATCTATTTCTCCTTTTAGTTCTATCATTTTTACTTCGTGTATTTTGAGACTCTGTTATTTGGTGAATACACATTTAGGATTTTATATCTTCTTGATGAATTGACCTCTTTATAATTATGAAATGTTCTTTATCCCTGGTAATATTTCTTATTCTGAAGTCTTTTGGTTAGTATTTGCATGGCTTATCATTCTCCTTCTATTTGTGTCTTTATATTTAAAGTAGGTTCTTTACTAGTAGAGACAGTCACTAGTTGAGTTTTGCTTTTTTATCCAGCCTTTTAGAAATTGGTTTGGTTAGACCAGTTATATGTAATGCAATTATTAAAATGATTGAGTTTAAAACTACCATTTTACTATCTGTTCTTTTTCCATTTTTTTTTCTGTTTTCATGTCCTCTTTTAAATTATTTTTTATTCCATTTTATCTCTACTATTGGTTTACTGACTATAATTCTTTGTTTTTGATGGGATTTTTTAGTGACTTCTCTTGGGTTTATAGTACACATCTCTAACTTATCACATTGTACTTTCAAAAAATATCATGCACCTTCACATATATTACAACAGAATAATATTACAACAGAATATCTCCATTTCCTCTCTCTCCCATTTTATGTGCTATTGTTACCTAATGATTTTTTCTACTTATGTTATAAATCCCATTGTTAATATTTTGGTTTTAATTAGTTAGTTACCTTTTAAAGTGGTTTTTAAATAAGGGGGAAATATCCTTTATATTTACTCACATATTTACCATTTCTGGAACTGTTTATTCCTTTGTGTTAAGCCAGATATCATTCTGATTTAATTTTCCTTCTGCCTGAAGAACTTCCTTTAATATTTCTGGTTAGTGTAGGTCTGCTGGCAATGAATTCTCTCAGCTGTTATTGGCCTAAAAAAGTCCTCATTTCACTTTCATTTCTTTTTCTTATTTTAAGTCATCACCCGAAGACACGTTTTTGAGAGAGAGAGAGAGAAACATTGATCGGTTGTCTCCTGTTTGCGCTGCCACTGAGTTTGTGCCCTGACTAGGAATGAAACCCGCAACCTTTTGTTATGTGGGGCTCTGCTCCAGCCAGCTGAGTCACCTGGCCAGGGCTCACTTTCATTTCTTAAAGTTATTTTTGCTGGTATAGAATTCAAGATTCATAATTTTTCTTTTTCCACTTTGAAGATGTGTTTTATTGTCTCCTAACCTGGTTTAAAATGTTTGCTTTGATCCTCTGAGTATAATGTATCCTTTTTTTCCTGTCAGCTTTTAAGATTTTTTTTGTCATTGGTTTTCTGCGATTTGAATATGATGTGCTGCCGTGTGGTATTCTTTGTTTCACGGGGCTTCTTTCACCTGTAGATGTATAGTACTTATCAAATTTGGAAATTTTTTAGACATTATTTCTTCAAATTTTTTGTCCCTTTCCCTCCTTTACTTCTGGGACTCTGATTATAGTATATTAATTATTTGATATTGCCCCACAGCTCAGACTCTTTTTTGTTTTATTGTGTACCCCCACCCCCCCGCTTTATTTTGAATGAGTCCCTGATCTTTTCTGCAATCTCAAATCTGCTTTTAATCCCATACAGTGCATTTCTTATTTCAGATATTATATTTTTTTCATATGTACAAGTTACATTGTGTGTTTTTTAATGTCTTCCATTTCTCTCATTGTGGTTCTTATTTGCTTTATATTCTTTATAAGATTTTAAATGGGTGTTTTAAGGTACTTGTATATTAATTCCATCATCTCTGTCATTTCTGGGGCTATTTCTATGTATTAATGTTTCACCTGGTTATGAGTCATATTTTTTAGCACTTTGCATTCCTAATAATTTTTATTGGTTGTTGGACATTATGAATGTTACATTTTTGGGTGCTGGGTTTTCTTATGCTCCTGTAAGCTCTGTTGACCTTTGTTCTGGAATGTAGTTAGGATCTTTGGATTCTGTTTGATCCTCTCCAGGCTTGATTTTAAACTTTGTTGGGGCAGGTTCAGGGCAACTTTTAGTCTTGGCCTAATTTAGTCCCTAGCAGTGCCCTTCGGAGGATTCTGCCTCATGCCCTATGTATTATGAGATCTCTCTACTCTGGTAAGGACAAGAACTATTCCCAGTCCTGTGATTCCAGAAATTATTATGCCTACTTATTTCTGGTGGTTGTTTCTTCAGCTGTGGATGGTTTCCTGTCACCCATGCCAGGTCAGTACCTCTGCCAAAGATGTGAGTGGAATCTTCTGCAGAGCTTCAGAAATATTTCTCTGTGAGTGTGTGGCTCTCTCTTCTTTGGTCGTCTGCCCCACAATTTGTAGCCAACTTGGCCTGCCTAAACCTCAACTCAGCAAGACTCCTAGTCTCTGCTTAGGTACCCCTCCCCGGCACTGCAGTCTGCAAACTTCTTCAACACCGTAACCTGGGCCACTTGTAGGATAATAGTCCTCCACTGCTTATTGTCCAGTGTCTGAAAACCATTGTTTATGTTTCATCTGGTTTTCTAGTTTAAGGCAGGAGGGCAATTCTTGTAGTAGTTAATCCTTCATGGACAGATTTGGAAGTCCCCACTGGCAGTCTGGTTGTTAGTCACAAAACCATCAGTTACCCTACGTTCCACTGATCAGGCCTCATCTAGAGCAGTGATTGCTCCTGCAGTATTACCAGGAGATGACTGTCTAGCCCAGCCATGGGCAAACTACGGCCCGCGGGCCGGATCCAGCCTGTTTGAAATGAATAAAACTAAAAAAAAAAAAGACCGTACCCTTTTATGTAATGATGTTTACTTTGAATTTATATTAGTTCACACAAACACTCCATCCATGCTTTTGTTCCGGCCCTCCGGTCCAGTTTAAGAACCCATTGTGGCCCTTGAGTCAAAAAGTCTGCCCACCCCTGGTCTAGCCTCTGCTGATAATTCCAGTGTCATAACACACTGCTGTTATGGTTAGCACATTTTAGAAACTTGACTCAGAATCTGCTTCCCAATAGGTACAATCACTGGTCCTAGTTCTACCCTCTGGAGTAGTTAAGGTAACAAATCTAATTTTTCCTGCTTCTCTCAGCTACCTTCAAATAAATTTTAGGAGTCAGCTGCCATGCCACTTTAACTGTCCTCTATTCTGGTGTAAACATTCCAGTTACTGAAGCCATTCCTCATCACATGGTTTCCAGATCCTTGACCCTCTTAACCTCCTCTAGACATACTTCACTGTGTCACTGTCTGTCTTTAAATGTGATACTAAAATTTTACAGAGTGCTCTAAGTATGTTCTGATTAAAAGGAAAGGGTCTGTGACCTCCCTCCATCCAGATACCACATTTCTCCTAATACAGCCTATAAGTGAATTCTTAGCAACCATGTGGTTCCTTTGGCTCATACTGAATTTATCATCAACTAAACCCATTAGGCTTTTCACACTTATTACCAGGTCTGGCTGGCTTTCCACAATGAGGCTTTAATTTCAGGACTTCATATTTATCTCCATTAAATATGATTTTGTTCATTTCAACATTGTTCCAGCATCTCCAGCTCTTTTCAGTCTTGATTCTGCCTCTATTAATGATGGATCGATAGCATCACCTTCATATATGAAGGGCAAGCCATCACTTCATCCATTCAGCAAATGCATTTTAAGCATTCATTGTAGGAGGGGTTACATTGAGGCCCATGAAGAATACAGGGACATTAAGCCACAAGCCCTACTGTCAAGGATCCTGTAATCTAATAGGAAACATAAGACATTTGTGCATGATTATGACCTAGAAAATGCTCAACGCCATGAAGGTCTTACAGAGAAAGTTCTCTGAGGGTTCATCAGCCTAGTAGATTATTTCAGAGGGAGCAAGGACGTCTACAGGGTGGAGGTGGCATTTATACTGGAACCTCAAAGATGGACAGGATACAGGTATGTGCTGAAAGGGACTTCTAAGCAGAAGGAATAGCAAAGGTAATGGTAGTTCTTTCCGCAGATTGTCCGAAAGATAGAGGCAGGCCAGCAGAGAACTATTCTGGTATTACCCTCAATAGTCTGTTTTGGCAGAAGGATTATAAAGAAGGGGACTTCAGCCCTAGCTGGTTTGGCTCAGTGGATAGAGCATTGGCCTGTGGACTGGAGGGTCCCGGGTACGATTCCAGTCAAGGGCACATGCTCGGGTTCTAGGCTCAATCCCCAGTAGGGGGCGTGCAGAAGGCAGCTGATAAATGATCTCTCTCATCATTGATGTTTCTATCTCTATCTCCCTCTCCCTTCCTCTCTGAAATCAATAAAAATATATTTTAAAAAAAGAAGAAGAAGAAGAAGAAGGGGACTTCAGCAGGAGAGAATGGTTCTAGCTAGATCATGAAGAGCCAAAAAAATTTGGACTGTATTTAGCTACTAATAGGGAGCCAGTGTATGTTTTTAACAGAAGGGGACAACAGAATTGTATATGAAAAAAATTAACCTGCAGGGATGTGTAGTATGGAAAGGAGCAAGGGAAAGTTGAAGACAGGGATAGCAATGGGAAGAATATCAGGCTATCCCCAAGCCAAGGCTGAGTGCTGGCCATGCAAGTGGAGATGAAAGGGCAGGCACCATAAAAGTAGGATGATAGGACTTGGGTTTGAAAAGGAGAGGGAGGAGTTGTAGAAACCTTGGTGACTGACCAGAGGTTGTTTAAGAAGAAGAATATGTGAAAGAAAGAAATTAAGTAGGAGCAGGTTTGTCTTGGCCTTTTTTTAAAAAAAAAAATTCTATCATCTATGATAAGCTATTCTAGTCTAGACTTGGGTTTCTCAACAGCCACGCTTTGACTTCTTGGGCCAGATAATTCCTTGTGGGGCTGCTGTCTTGTGCATTGTAGGCTGTTTAGCAGCATGCCTAGCCTCTACTCACTCGATGCCCCCACAGTTGTCACAACCAGAAGTGTCTCTGATCATGACCAAATGTCCTGTGGGGAGCAAAATCGCCCCTAAACTGTCGCCTTGTCTTACTATAGAATTCTGATTTAGCCTTTTGGCTTCTGAAATGATGAATCTGTTTCATTCTTTTTAAGGTTAAGTCTTTTGAGAAGGAAAGGCAAACAGAGAAACGTGTGCTGGAGTCTGATCTTGTGGACCATGTTATGCAGAAACTGAGGACTAAAGTCAATGATGAAAGGACTATCAGGTAACTGTAATAAACAAAAGCCCAGAAAATCAGCTGGGACTATCTATATAGAACATAGGCAAATTTACTTTAAAAATCAATTTGATCCTTTTTGGAAATAAAGATAGGTCTGGATAACTTTCAGTGAATCTTTCTATTGTTTCTGAATAACTCAGCAGTTTAACTATATGACCCCCTGTGTAAGACTAGTTGTTTCTTACTTTCAACATTTTTCTCTGGAACATATCCAAGAATATTTTATCATTTTGAAAGGGCTAAGCTTTCAAACTCTGTCTGCCATTATCTTATTTGGTCTGTTAATCAGTGAATTTTGATAGTGTTTTGTCTAATATGTTCTGTGAAGAGATCTCATATACGCATGATGGGAATCTAAATTGGTGCAACTGTCTGGATAGGAATTTAATAAAGTAAGTTTTAAAAGCCTTAAGACTGGCTAGTGACGTCAGAGGAATGGCAGCATAAGGGTGCTTCTTTTCCTCTCCCCCTGACATTTCAACAAATTAACCATCTTTTCAACAAATAAGTCCCTGCTCAACACAGATGCACACCTGAGAGACCTGCACACTGAAACACCTAAAGGTGGGCATCTGGGGATAAACAGGGCAGCGAGAAGGCAGGAAAGCGCAGACGGCCCGCATGTGCAGCCCTGCAGCTCAGCTGGGAGCTCGCAGCCTGGCCTGGAGAGGGGAGAAAGCCGGTGGTAGCAGGCACTTCCTTGGGCCTGGAGGAACAGAG
>NW_005354718.1:1063572-1077965 GCF_000412655.1 Myotis brandtii
AGCAGAGGGAGCGAGCAGCCTTTGAGTCACAAGCATGAGCAACAAGAAAGAACAGTGACTGAGTCAGCAGACGCCCAAAGAGAACATGGGGTTCTGCCATGCGGCTCCCCACTGCTGGGCCGGGCGGTGGTGTTTCAAACAAAGAAAGGAAACCACAGAGCCTTGCTGCTGCTTCGACTCCCAAAACTCGCCTCCTGCTGCCCTTGAAATTGACTCCAGGCATATTATCTGTAAACCAAGAGCTGTTGCAATAGGTTCGCTGTTTCCCTCTGTGGCTGAACCCCAGAAAGGGTGCTTGGGGTGGGACCCTGCAGAGGTCAGGGGTCACCATTACTGTGAGGGCATAACAAACCCCACCCCCAAGCAGCATGGAGGTACTGTCCTATGGAAGCCAAGGAGGCTCAAATCTGGTAAAAAATCTTTAGATTCAGCGCCATCTACTGTAACATAGTAGAAAGACCTCTTCAGAGATAAATGTGAAAACAAAGAAGGGAGCCCTGACCGGTTTGGCTCAGTGTATGGAGCATCCGCCTTCGGACTGAAGGGTCCCGGGTTCGGTTCTAGTCAGGGGCGTATGCCTTGGTTGCGGGCGCATTCCCAGTGGGGGGCGTGCGGGAGGCGGCTGATCGATGTTTCGCCCTCATCGATGTTTCTCTCTGCCCCTCTCCCTTCCTCTCTGTAAAAAATCAATAAAATATATTTTTTTAAAAAAACAAAAACAAAGAAGGGCAGCAAATACCATGAAGAACCACAGTAATGATGCGAGAAAGTACTGACAAGCAATTCAGTGCACTCAGAAAACAAATGAATGAACAAAAGGAGTATTTCTCCAAGGAAATTGAAACTTTAAAAAAGACCATATCAGAAATACTGGAAATGAAGCAGGCAATTTAGGGAGATTAAGAGTGAACTGTTGAGCATAGAAAACAGAACCAACCAGTTAAAGGAAAGAACTAGTGATATCGAAGATAGGAATCAAGAGGGAAGAAGAGAGAGACCTGAGAATAAAGAAAAATGAAAGAGCGCTATGAGACTCCCTGACTTAATCAGAAAAAGTAATATCAGAATCATAGGCATAGTGGAGGGGGAAGAGAGGAAGCATGGACTAGAGAGTCTATTAAAACAAATAGTGAATGAGAACTTCCCAAGTCTATGGAAAGAACTAGATCCTTGAGTCCAAGAAGCAAACAGAACACCTAGTTACTCCAATCCAAGAGGCCCTCTCCAAGGCACTTGGTGATAAAGCTGTCAAAAATGAATGACAAAGAAAAAATTCTCAAAGCATCCAGGGAAAAAAAGGAAGTGACCTACAGAGGAAAACCCATTAGAATTTCATCTGACTTCTCAGCAGAAACTACAAGCCAGAAGAGAGTGGAGCTAAATATTCAAACATCTAAAAGAGAAATTACCAGCCACGAATAATATATCCAGCAAAATTATCCTTTAGATATGAAGGGGAAATAAAGACATTTCCATACATTTAGAAGCTGAGGGATTTTATCACCAAAAAAACCTCCATTGCAGGAAATACTCAAGTTTTCTACCTGAAACAAAGAACATGTCACAACACTACGAGTAAGATCCCCCAAAACTTATAGCGTAAACAGGGATAACTTGTGACAACAAAAACATACAAGAGGAAGGGGGGAAGGTCTGAATTGGCAAAGGAAGATGAAGATCAGATATATTCAAGATATCCCGTATTCATGGATTGGGAGAATCAACATAGTTAAAAATGACCATATTACCCAAAGCAATATACAAATTTAATGCAATCCCCATCAAAATCCCAGTGACATTTTTTAAAGAAATAAAACAAGAAACCATCAGATTTGTATAGAATCACAAAAGACCCCGAATAGCCAAAGCAAGTAAAGATAGTCTCTTCAATAAATGGTGCTGGGAAAATGGCAAGCCACATGCAAACGAATAAAACTGGATTACAGTTTGTCCCCATGTGCAAAAATTAATTCAAAATGGATCAAAGACCTAAACATCAGACCTGAAACAATAAGTTACATAGAAAAAATATAGGTACTAAACTTATGAACCTGGGTCATAGAGAACATTTTATGAACTTGACTCCAAAGGGAAGGGAAGTAAAGACAAAAATAAATGAATGGGACTATATCAAACTAAAAAGCTTCTGCACTGCAAAAGAAACTGGCAACAAAACAAACAGGCAGCCAACCAGATGGGAGATGATATTTGCAAATTGTAGTTCCAACAGAGGTTTAATTTAAAAATATATATAAAGAACTCAGCACCAAAAAAACAAACAATCCAATCAAAAAGTGGGCAGAGAACCTGAAAATCCATCTCTCTCAAGAAGACATACAAACAGGCAATATGAAAAGATGTTCAACCTCACTGGAAATTAGGGAAATGCAAATCAAAACTACAGTGAGATACCACCCTGTTAGAGTGGCCATTATCAACAAGATAAGCAATGACAAGTGTTGGAGAGGTTTTGGGAAAAAGGGAACCCTCATTCACTGCTGGTGGGAATGTAGACTGGTACAACCACTATGGAAAGCAGTCTGGCAATTCTTCAAAAAATTAAGAATAGAGCTACCATATGACCCACCAATTTCACCCCTGGGTATATGCCCGAAAAACTCAAAATCATGTATTCAAAAAAATATATGCACCCTTATGTTCACTGTGGCATTATTCATGGTGCACAAGACATGGAAACAACCAAAGTGTCCTGTGGTAGAGGACTGGATAAAGAAGATGTGGTACATATACACAATGGAATATTACTCAGCCATGAGAAAGGATGGAATAGCACCATTTGCAACAACATGGCTGGACCTTGAGAACATTATGCTAAGTGAAGTAAGTCAGACAGAAAAAGTTAAGAACCATATGATTTCACTCATATGTGGGATATAAAACTGAAACTCATGAACACAAACAGCATGTGGTGGTTGCCAGAGGGAAGGGAGTTGGGGGAGCGGGGGTCCTAATATAAGGTGACTTTGGGTGGTGGGCACATGGTGCAATATAGAGATCTTATAACACAGAAACCCACACCTGAGTGGTGGGTGATAGTTCATGTTGTGGGTGACAGTGATGGGTGACAGTTCATGTTGACCAATGTCACCCCAATAAATTTAATTTAAAAATTAAATGCTACTGGTATCTAGTAGAGACCAGGGATGCCACTGAACATTCTACAGTGCACAGGACTGACCACCCACCCCCAACAAAGAATTATGTGGCTCAAAATGTTAATAGTGTCAAGACAGAAATCCTGGGTAATATAAAATAAATGTTTTTGTCCTGGCCAGTTTGGCTCAGTGGATAGAGTGTCAGCCTGCAGACTGAAGGGTCCCAGGTTCAATTCTGGTCAAGGGCACATGCCTGTGTTGCAGGCTCAATCCCCAATAGGGGGCTTGCAGGAGGCAGCCGATCAATCTCTCATCATTGATGTTTTTCTCTCTCCCTCTCCCTTCCTCTCTGAAATCAATAAAAATATATAAAAAAAATAAATGTTTTGCTCTCTTCTCCCTCCCTGGCTCTGCCCCTCCCATCTGCACCTAGCTTCCATAAATTCATCATCAGGCTTTTT
The DNA here is from genome assembly GCF_000412655.1 of Myotis brandtii. Taxonomy (NCBI): domain Eukaryota; kingdom Metazoa; phylum Chordata; class Mammalia; order Chiroptera; family Vespertilionidae; genus Myotis; species Myotis brandtii. The sequence continues at coordinate 1,067,150 of NW_005354718.1, forward strand.
CCAAGGGAATATGTTTTTGAAGTCACCAGGTATTAAGGGCTGCAGATCCAAATCAAAGACAGAGATTTAGAAGAGAAAACAAAAAGTCAACTAATTAATAGTGAGTACATGAATACTATTAAGACACTTAATCGGCCAGATGGGATTTAGTTTTAGCAGGAAAGGTTTAAAATCTTTCCTCCCAAATGATTATTCCCCAAGATAGAATGCTATTGTGTCTCTCAAAGGCTAGAAAGTCTTTGAAAGAACATCCATTCACAGCTTTTGAAAGAATCTCCTTATTTACTAAATGTTCTGTGGGTGACAGCCAAGGTTGCTGCCATAATGAAGGAGGGGCCTGCCTGTGCTAATGTTTCCTTGTATTGTGAGGGAAACGGAAAGAACACCCATTACATTTCATTGAAATTAGCTTCTTATATTGAGCCAGGATTTCAAACAGCTGAATAGATCAGAATGTTGTCTTTAGGCATTTGTTAATTTGAAATGACATCCTTTATAATTTTTACCTGCTCTTGACTAAAAGCATAATTAAGTGCAAATTAGTTGTTTTTGTTTTTCCTTCACTAATAACCAATACTTATGAAATATTTTTATATTGAATTAAAAAAATGATTCACTCTAAGTATAGCTCACTGTAAGTAGTCTGTGTTGCCTTTGGCTTATTGACTGTTTTCTTTTTTTTTGTTTTGGTTGTTTTTAGAGAAGCTTCCGATAATCTCGCAGTACAAAATCTGAAGGGGTCATTTTCTAATGCTTCAGGTATAATTACTAATTACAATCTAAACATAATAATGCTTTTATGTGTGTGTGTGTTTTCTGTAAGCACTATGTGGCTAACTCCTTGTTGCATCAAATATATATATTTTTAAGTAACATATATATAATTAATTGTACCAAATAGAATTTATCCCTATGCTTTGAAACTCACATCTTAGAAAATAACAAGATGATTACTAGTGATTACTGGGCATTTGGTGACTTCTGATCCTGGTATTCTTTGTCTTAGTATCTTATTTTTACAAGTGGTTTAATCTTTCTTCAACTTAGTTTATAGTATAGATTTATTAAATGTGGATACTTTTCCTGGAAATTTTCCCCATACACAGGATTGAAGAAAAGTATTTTGAAATCCCTCCGGGAAAGATGATATAGATATAGATATAGATATAGATAGATATAGATATAGATATAGAGATATAGATATAGATAGATAGATAGATAGATAGATAGATTTTTTTTTTCATGGAAGCCAAGCAGGAACAGTGGTGATAGTTATGCCTTTAGTTTCATCACATCTATCTTACTGAAAAATAAGTGTCCTAATTAAGTCCACAAGAAGACATATTTGGCTTTTAACAGAATTGGATCTTTTTGGTTCATTTCTGTTAGCATTGACTCTCTGTCATCATCAGATTTCAAATACTTTGAGAGATTTAAGGACTGTTAGTCTCAGAGATAATGCTTTGTTTTTTTCATGAGTACATGAGGTTTGGGTGACTCATATCGCCTCCCTTTGTTTTTGTCACTCCCACGCCCACCTGAGGAGAGAAGGCTTTTGGTTTTGACGGAAGCGTCCAGACTGTTGGGTGTTGAGGTTCTGGGTTCTCCCTGGGCAATTGCAGGCAGTTGCAGAGACAGAAAACAAGGCCCAGACATCATCTAGCCCCATTGAGTCACCCCAGAGGGATCCTATTAATATTCTCCATCCTCTCGGTGTTAGAGAACATAGGACCAGAGAAGGCCTGATTGTGAAGCTCTCTCTGTTTCAGGTCTGTTTGAAATCCATGGAGCAGCTGTTGTCCCCACTGTGACTGTGATAGCCCCGGAGAAGCTGTCAGCCAGTAGTAAGCGGCGGTATGAGACTCAGGTGCGTTAGTGTCCAAGGCTGTCGAAGGTGAGCTACAAAGGAAGGAAACAGGAAAGGAGAATGAGAGTGTTCTGGAAATATTTTCCTTCCCACTTCCCTAACTTGGTGGCTTCTGAAAGTTGCATCAACACAATCATCTCTCTGGCACCAAGATTTTGCCACATCCATCCTCCAAAGAGGCGTCAGTGTGGACTGTGGGCCCCTAGAAGCAGCTGTCAGAATTATTGGATCTACACAAAAGCTTTCTCATCTGGCTCTAATGGCAGATGGAGTTTGGGGGGCGGGGGGTTGTTGTTGTTTTTTTAAAATATATTTTTATTTATTTCAGAGAGGAAAGGAGATAGAAACATTAATGATGAGAGATAATCATTAATTGGCTGCCTAAATGGAGTTTGTTTTTGCTTTAAATAACAAAGCAGAAGAGATCTATCCCAAGACTTGATGCAAAAATATCTTTACATATATTTTGGTATCTATTATCTGCCTGATTCTGTGCTAAGTGCCATATAAAATAAAAGACATAGGACATGGCCCCACTCCTCAAAGAATTTATAACCTTAGAAGCATATGCATTTTATGCTTGGAGAACAATACATGTGAATAAGTAACAGAATGCTGAATTAAATACCTATAATAATAAAAGGGCAATATGCTAATTAGACCGGATGTCCTTCCAGACGAAGTCAGGGCTGCAGCCTGTGATCAAGGCAGCTGCCATGGCTACAAGGGAGGGATCCAGGCAGCCGCCAAGGCTGCAAAGGCCTACTCCTGCACGAATTTTGTGCATCGGGCCTCTAGTATTTAATATGAGTGTTAGAGTGTATTATAGACACACGGGAGAGACAGAGGTTAGTGTTTGCTTCAGAGATGGTCCCTGAGGGATTGAAAGGGGCAGGGAGAACAGGTTAGGGTTTTCCAATTGGGAGGGACGGAAGGAAAGGCGGCATGGACAGTGCTAATGAGCACGGTCAGGACGCCGGCCTCACTTGGGAAGAAGTGAGTGTTGGAGAGCAGTCATTTTTTAGAAATGTAATTAGATTGAAATACAGAAGATCAGGTTACCTTATTTTTGTAAGCTCTCCTGGCTATTTCTCAGGATGTTGGGTGGAAACCAATTTTTCACATCTTTCTACTGTATTTCAGTTTCATGTTCTCGTTGCTACCACCTTCCCCTTTTTCCAAATTTAGCTTAATACTGAAATCTCCCTGCTTCCACATGAGTTTCACCACACTGAGCTTTTTACTAGGTGTCATCTCAAAATTATAAAGAAATAAGCAACTTAGGTGGGTTTACTAAACAAATTATAGATAGGCTACAAAATCTCATTTCCCGATATCATAATGGGATACACATCTTTCTGAGGTGGATTAAGTGCAAATTCTAGGCCTTGGTTTGTCACCTGTGATTGTTTCCTGGAATAGGACATAGAATGGCAAGAAAGATGGCTTGGTTTGACAGGTTCTGAATTCTGACATGTTTTCTTTTAGGTACAAACCCGACTTCAGACCTCCCTTGCCAACTTACATCAGAAAAGCAGTGAAATTGAAATTTTGGCTGTAAGTTACTTTCTTTAACCTTTTGAGGATGGCGTCTGTCCATACTGTCGAAGTAGTTTCCTCAGAGGCCAGGGCTTTTTTGCTCAGTGTCAGCAGTATTGGGGTACAAGCCTGTTATCACTGATGTGAATCTCGTGTAATCTAAAGAACTGGGGAGAACAATTGAAGGTTTTGTGTTTGTTTCTCCTACTTCCTTCCTCTGAAGTCAAAATGAAAATCATTTTTCTAAATGTTTCAGGCCTTTGCCTCACTAAGCCTACACTGAATGAGGGTAGCAGTGTCAAACCTCTGGAGTGAGTGCAGTATGTGGGAACTAGGAGGATCAGTTCACCAGGGCTGAGATCTTACCGTGCGTGGTTCATTAAGTCTGCTCTATAGCACAATAGCATCCCGGACTCTGCCAGCCACTTTCATGTTGCTCCATCCACAGTGGCACCATCATCACACGTCAGTATGTGCTGCCAGGGGTTCTCTGACAGATGATGTACATTTTTGTGTATTGACAGGTGGATCTACCCAAAGAAACAATCTTACAGTGTTTATCATTAGAGGTAAGCAAAACGAACTCTTCTGCATTGTGGTTTTTAAAATCCCAAAGCTTTGCCAAAAACAAAACAAAACCACTGAAAATGGTATTTTCTTAGTGATGTTAGGTATTTTTTGTCAGTTCCAGGAATTTGGAAACTTGTTCCTTTATGTGACATATATATTACTAAATCAGATTTTAAAAGAATCATACTTTTCTGGTAACTTTCTTTTAAATTTCAGAGATTATTTAACAAATAACTAGTGTTTTTATTGAGTGTCAGGCTCTGGCAGGCCTTGTCCTAAGCATTTTACAAATCTTAAACTCCTTTAATCATAACAAACCCAAGAGAGAGGTACTATTGTTATCACCATTTTATAGGGAACAGAAGTAGAGAGGTTAAATATCTTACTCAAGGTCACCCAACTAGTAAGTAATAGAGCCAGTATTTGAACCTAGGTAAAGTAGTGGAGTCAATGTTCTTAACCACTACTAGTATACATGTCATACCTTCATTCCAACTAGGGAAGCTCATTTATAGAACTAGAAGTGTATGGAAGATCTTTTTGTAAAAATTTAATTTAGGTACTTTTTTATGTCCCACGCCCCCCCCCCCCAAGTACATACCCTAATTATCAAATAACCAAATAACTTGTTAAATTTTGAATAGTTAAACCTTTGCTATTAAGAATGCTTAACTATAATCATAGCTATAGGTGATTTTTGCAACATCATATCAAAGAATACTTTGTCTAGCCCTAACCGGTTTGGCTCAGTAGATAGAGCGTCGGCCTGTGGACTCAAGGGTCCCAGGTTCGATTCCAGCCAAGGGCATGTACCTTGGTTGCGGGCACATACCCAGTAGGGAGTGTGCAGGAGGCAACTGATCGATGTTTCTAACTCTCTATCCCTCTTCCTTCCTCTCTGTAAAAAATCAATAAAATATATTTAAAAAAAAATACTTTGTCTATCCAGATTAAATCAGATGAAAAATGAACTTTGCCCCAAAACTAATGCTTCCTACTGTATTTCCTGTTGTTGTATTATAAGTAAGCATATACCACTACACTGGCAGTGTATTATCTTATGGTCCATTCAGATGGATGCACATCAGAGGTGGTATGTCCAAATTACAAAAAAATAGACAATAGGCAGCAATAACTGGTCCAAAGTCAGATCAGCACACACGGTGCTGCTGTATTGTTAAGCAGATCTGATAAGGTGATCTGCTGTAAAGAAAACTGATGCTTCAAGGAGGAACCCCAGCAGTTTGCCCAGCAGTTCTAGTATCGCACTATAATGATTTCTTCAGTATAACTAAAGGGGGGAATGGCATTGGACTTTCATTAGTGACCCAGAAAAATGCCACTTAATAAACCCTAGTACCTGTTGTTAAGTCTCACTTATTTTTTCTAGTGGGATGCTGATGAACAGGCATTTAACACAACTGTGAAGCAGCTGCTGTCACGCCTGCCAAAGCAAAGATACCTGAAAGTAGTCTGTGATGAAATTTATAACATCAAAGTAGGAAAAAAGTAAGTTATCACTTAGGTACCGCAGATTTCAAAATGGGTTAAAACTCGAGGAGGGGGTTTTTAAGTGACATAGTTTATTGTCTAGAGGTTTGATGGCTGATAAGCTGTTATGTTAGAACTGCAACTCAGGACTGAACCACAGTCATGATCTTGTCAACCACAAAACCGAGGTCTCAGAAGTAACTATCCCAATTGTAAATTTTAATCACCCAGGTAACTCCTAGAACGATCTATATATATAAAAGCCTAAACAACCTTTACGACAAAATGACCAGAATGACTGGTTGACGGGTCGCTATGATGCACACTGACCACCAGAGGGCAGATGCTCAACGCAGGAGCTGCTCCCTGGTGGTCAGTGCACTCCCACAGCAGGAACACTGCTCAGCCAGAAACCGGGCTCACGGTTGGCGAGCGCAGCTGCAGCAGTGGTAGCCTCTCCTGCTCCGCAGCAGTGCTACCGAGTGGCAGCAGCAGCAGTGGTGGCAGTAGGCGCGGCAGGGCCGAGATGAGCTGCGCCTGACCCCGGCTGGGGCTTCTCCCCAGCTGCCTGCTGCTTAACACTGCTATACCCCCTGAGGGGTCCCAGATTTCCAGAGGGTGCAGGCCAGGCTGAGGGACCCCACCCATGCACAAATCTGTGCACAGGGCCTCTAGTGTTTAAGTAATAGAAAACAGCTGTGACTACTTAGCTTTATGTCCTCATGTCAGAAGCCAGCTGTTCACATTCTCTTCCGTTTAAAAGGCAATGACAAAGCATATGAAGCGAATGGTGGTATCCTTGTGTAGGATCTTATACTGCAGACCCTTACCAGTCACAGCTTTTATAAAACTTGTGCAATGTTTTAGGGCCTAGCCTTCCATCTTGTTTTTAATTGAACAGAACTCCTACAGTTAGGTGCTCTAAAAATAAATTTTTACTAACCCTGTTCTCTATCCATTATACTGATCCTACTTTTTCCCTTCTTTTGCAGGGTGTCCGTGCTATTCCTGTATAGCTACAGAGATGACTACTACAGAATCTTATTTTAATCCTAGAGAACAGTCATTACATTGTTCAGACAGGAGCTGTAAAATGTTGTACATTCATTGTAATTTTAAATTAACTTTACATTCTAAGAAGCTGTCACGCAAAGTGGAGCTTTATAAGTTTTTCATTTGTAATATATATATATATAAATTTATCTTTTGCAATAAATGCTTTCATATATTTCCTTTTTAATTGCAAATCTATTGACATGAAAGGTTTTGTGGAGCTAGAAGACAGGAAAACAGCCTTATTCTTCCCTTAGCTCTAATGACTTTAACTCATGAAAATGTCCAAACTGAAGGGCATAAAGAAGTCAAATATCATCATTAACTTGTAATCTTTAGTCTTAATTTTGTAATATGCTTATCCTAAGGTGATTAAGCAAACTCTAATTTGACTATGAGAATTCATTCAAATTTGCTAAAGGAACTATGATAAAATTATATAGCCTGGCCGTGGCTGGTGTTGCATGATGGTTAGCATCTGCCTACGCACCAAAGGATCTTGGGTTTCCTACCCAGTCAAGAGCATATGCCCAGGTTGTGAGCTCCATCCCTGGTAGGGGGCATGCAGGAGGCAGCCAAGCCATGTTGCACTCCCTTTGATGGTTCTCTCCCTTTCCCTTCCTCTCTCTGAAAAATCAGTAAACTATTCTTAAAAAAAAAAAAAATTATATAGCCAGTTGGGAAGAATACCCATGAGCTAACACAACTTTTAATAAAATTTTCAGGTTTTAATACCAATAACCTAGAAAATAGGGCTAAAGCCTATTCATAATCACATCATCCCAGAATCAGTACTTACTGCCAGGAATTATTAATATGGGGAGAGAAAAAGAATAAATAAGAGATAGTCAGTGCTGATAAATAGACAGGTTTAATGATGCATTGTTTTTCACACAGATGCCTACAGATTCTATAACTAAAATCCAGGAATACACAAGTAGGCAACATAGACCAATTAGCCAGATCTAAAATAAACTGGCTTCTTATAACTACCCTGTAAACATCACAGCTCTTCTTCCGTCCAAAACGAACATAATCTCACATGAAAACAGTTAATGTAGGGGAACCAGAAACGTAGTTTTGTGGCCAAAAGTAAAAACCGAAGGAAAAATAGCAATTTGGTGGTTAGTTGGTGAAAGCAGGGAATCTGGAGCCCTTCACTGTGCTGCTTTGCTCTTCTTACTCTTGCTCTTTTTGTCCCTCTTCTTCAGCCCATCCATGTTTGCTCTCAGTAGGTTTGAATAAGCCTAAAAGACACGGAGCACGACCTTAGTGGGAAGAGTTACAAATTGGTGGGGCAGCTGCCCTGTTTCCATAATGGCTTTAGTGTGGCCAAGTCAGAAAGTCTACCTGATAAAGCAAATAATACCATGGGACACTTGTACCTGAAGGAAAGTGGTGTAAGAGGAAAACACTCACATTTTAGCAGCTTCTGCAATGCTCATCCACTGTGAGTTGCACTTCTTTTTTTTTTTTTTTAAGCAAAAACAGATAAACATAGGCAACTTCTTGTTCAACTTTACTATAGGCAGAGCATATCTGAAGCCTAAGATGGCAAAATCTAGCTTATAAAAACTTAAAAGGAAGACAGTATCAGTGTTGAAAGTAAAATTCATAGCCTGGCAGCTCTTAATCATAAACTACTGGTAACATATCATAGGAGAGCGGTGAACCTAAATATCAATGCTCACCCAGTGTTCAATGTTATGCTGACTTGCCCTGAGAAAGGGACATAGATAACAGCAGAAACTCACCATCTGAAACTTATTCACTTCTTTGGAGCTCACCTGGAAAAGAGGAGGGGAAAATGGTCACCCCTAGTATCCATACAGTAACCCCCTGCCTCACCCTAGATAAGAACTCAAAAGCCTCATGAAGACAGCATCCTAATCACTAAAATATTCCTTCTCAATCTCAGAGGTCCTGATACACTAAAGGCTATTTTCCTAATTCACGCTCCTCTGCCTGGGAAGCAGCAAAGTTTGGGCTTTTTCCACATGAGACTTGTGCCAAGATGGGAAAGAGGCAGAATTATGTTCCTAAAGAAGCTGTGCTTCTCACCTCTATTGAAATCTCTTACACACATGGCATCGACTTTTCTCCCTGGGTGCTGAGATGTCAAAGGACTAAGTACTACTCTTTTCTGCAGGATACATTTAAACTACTCCCCATCTTATTTTAAACCTATCTTCCTTTAATTCAGGCCTATTTAAGCAAAATGCAAGCTACCACAAGAAATCCTACCTCTAAAAATTCTTTGCGTTTTCTTATTTCGTGATATCCAACTTTATTTTTTAAAACCCCATAGCTTTACTGTAAATGTCCTCGAGATAACTGGTAAAGGGAGGCACCATCTAATTATGATCTTCAAGCTCACGAATATCCTGTACTGATATGACTGGAAAGGGAGGCCAGTCTGGTTCTGCCCCAGCAGAAAAAAGAATACAGGCATATCTCAAACATTGCGAGTTTGGTTCCAGACCACCACAGCAAAGCGATTATCACAACAAAGCAAGTCACAGCCTTTTTGGTGGTGGAGGGCCTTGCCTTAATTTGTAATAAACGCAACAACTGGCAGCATAATAAAGCAATGCACAATAAAAGCGGTATGTCTGTATTCATTAAAAACCCAGGGAGTCTCTTGGTACTTGAGAGAGTATAAATTTAGTCCAGAGCGCTACTGTTCCCTTTCAAGCCATATTCAACCTCCACCTTGAACGGGAACACTAGTGCTCGGGACTAAATTTATACTCTCTCAAGTACCAAGTCTACATATAGCTACATGCTTACTATGTGAACCACAAAGAAAAGGAATAATTAGCTTAAAAGCATCATCTGGTGAGAAGTTGGTCATGGAAAGCCCAGCACAGTAAGCTAAGGGCATAAGTAATCATATATTCACTGCTCCTTACAATGCTACTATGAGTAAGGACCAATATGCTAATTTTATTTCTACAAAACTTTCAGCAGAACAAGTGTTTGACTCCACCTTCATTTTAATTTTGCTCTTGAGTTTTCTATTACAAAGGTAGTAAAAGAAAGCCCTGATCGCACCCTGGCCAGGTGGCTCAGTTGGTTGGAGTGTCATCCTATAGACCAAAAGGTTATGGGTTTGATTCCCAGTCAGGGCACATACCTAGGTTGCAGGTTTGATCCCCAGTCGGGACACAAATGGGAAGTAACTGATCGATGTTTCTCCCTCTCTCAAATCAATAAAAACATATCATCAGGTGAGGATTTTTAAAAAGAGGGGGAAAAATGCAGATCCCAAAACAGCTGGGGAGCTACACAATAACTACCCTTCATTTAAAACAAAAACAAGCCCTGGACGGTGTAGCTCGGTTGGGCAATGTCTAGTGCGCAGGCTCATCCCGAGTAGGGGTTGTGCTGGAGGCAGCCTTTCAATGTTGCGTTCTCCCTCCAATGTTTCTCTCTTCTCCCTTCCTCTGTAAAAATCAATAAACTATTCTTTAAAAAATAAAATAGCCCTAGCCGGTTTGGCTCAGTGGATACATCGTCAGCCTGCGGACAGAAGGGTCCTGGGTTCGATTCCGGTCAAGGGCACATGCCCGGGGTTGCGGTCCCGATCCCCAGAAGGGGGCGTACAGGAGGCAGACGATCAATGAGTCTCTCTCATCACTGATGTTTCTCTCTCTCTCTCTCCCTCTCCTTTCCTCTCTGAAATCAATGAAAAATAAATGTTTCCTTTAAAAATTAAACAAAAACAAAACCTGGTTCAGATATGCCACCTGCACAGTTAAGTCTTTAAACTCCAAAACTGCAGTGTTAGGAACCCAACTCACCACTGTGCTAATCTTCTTTTTCCCATCAGTTGCTCTTAACAGACACTTGTTGTCTGAGGGCTCGAAGCCCTCCACTGAGCCTTTCCTCGGAATGGGTTTAGTTCGGCCATCGTCTGCAAGGAAAACGCACCCTGGTGACCACAGCCACAGGCGTTGTTAAGAGGCCGGCAAAGAGCTAACAGGCGGGGGAGGAATAGAGGACCCCTCCTCCACCCGCACTGCTCTAGCTCTGCTGACCACCGGATCCGCCACCAGCTCAGGTTTGGCCCAAACCTGGAAAGCGACTTGCTATCTCCACTCTCCGCGGTGGGGTTTGGGACACCGACAAGGAGGAGAGCCGTGGCGGCGGGCCCCACTGTAACCGGGACCGGCTTACGCTGCTAAGCGCTGATAGGCGTCGGTCCCTCTGCCCTGAAGGTGCCCAGTGCGCGGAGGAGGGGAGGAAGGGAAGGCGGGAATGCGTCGGGGGCTGACTCGGGTTCCCCGACACCGG
>NW_005354718.1:1078236-1092708 GCF_000412655.1 Myotis brandtii
GCTAAGCCCGACGGCACCCTCCCCGGCGGGCAGCCCCCACTCACCTGCTCACTCTCCAGCAGAACCATCCCGGCTCCGCGGCCCCACTCAGGCTACAGAAGACCCGAGCAATCGCAGCCGGAAGTTCCTGCCAGGCTGGGTGGGGACTTCCGCTTTTCGATGGCAACTCTATCCCACCAATCCCTGCCTCCGCCCTCTCCCCGCCCCTGCTGCCCGGCGCCTGCGCTCTGGGGCGCCCCCGTCCAGCCCCGCGCCTTTGGGCCGCCGGGGATTCACTAGCGAGAAATCCGCTCTCCCAGTTAGAGCCGAGGGAGGGGGAGCGCGAAAGAAAGACTTGATAGAAACCTACAGTTTCTACCTAACAGGGCAGTGCCTCAGTTCCCCATCCTTACCATAAGGCAGTGGTTCTCAACCTTCCTAATTCCGCGACCCTTTAATACGGTTCCTCATGTTGTGGTGACCCCCAACCATAAAATTATTTTCGTTGCTACTTCATAACTGAAATTTTGCTACTGTTATGAATCGTAATGTAAATATCTGACATGCAGGATGTATTTGCAGTTACAAATTGAACATAATTAAAGCATAGTGATTAATCACAAAAACAATATGTAGTTATATATGTTTTCCGATGGTCTTAGGCGACCCCTGTGAAAGCGTCGTTCGACCGCCAAAGGGGTCGCGACCCACAGGTTGAGAACCGCTGCACTAGAGGCTTGTATTAGCTTCCTTTACCACAAACTTAGTGGCTTAAAACAACATGAATTTATTCTTTTTTTTCTTTTCTTTTCTTTGATTTTTCTTTTTTCTTTTTCTTTTTGTTAATCCTCACCAGAGGCTGTTTTCTCCATTGCTCCTGGAGAGACTGGAAGGGAGTGAGGGAAGGGGAGAGGGAGAGAAATAGGAAGAGGGACAGAGGGAGAGAGGAAGAGAGAGAGAGAGAAACATCTATGTGAGAGAGACACATCAACTGGTTGCCTCTCGAAACCCTCAAACCTTTGGTGGTTGGGCCGATGCTCCAACCACTGAGCAACACTGGCCAGGGTGAATTTATTCTTTTCCAGATCTGGAGGTCAGGCTTCTCACATCAATGTGTCTGTAGGGCTGCATTCCATCTGGAAGCTTCAGGGGAAATCTGTTTTCTTGCCCTTCTAGAAGTCACCTGGATTCCTTGACTCGTGGCCTCTTCCTTACATCTTTCAACCTCTTGGTTTGATTATCACATCTCCTCCTACTGACTGATCCTCCTGTCTCCCTCTTATAAGGACCTTATGGTTCCATTGGGCACACCTGGACGATCCAGAATAACCGCCCTATCTCAATATCCTTCATTTAATCACTTCTGCAAAATCCTTTAAACATGTTAAGGTAACATATTCACAAGTTCTGGGTATCAGAACAATAGACATTGGGGGTGGGGGGGGCGCTACCACAGAAGTTATTGCAAAAGTCCAGGTGCTAGTACACTTGGAATCAGATTAGGGTACACAGCAGGTCCTCAATTAACTTTATTTTGTTCAACATCGTTTCATTATGTTAATGACATGCCCTGGGAACTTAACTCTTGTTTATATAAATTAGCCTATGGTAAAATTGTTTTCATTACAGGTCATTTTGCTTAAAGTTGCAGAACCTACAGACAACCTTAAGTGAAGACACTGAAAAGTCAACAGGACTGTCGTTCAATTGGATATGAGCATTAAGAGGAAAAGAGAAATCAGGGCTGTCTCATAGGTTTTTTATTTGAGCAACTGAATGGATAGTGGTGCCATTTGCTAAGATAAGAAAGACTTAGGAAGTAAAAAGCTTTTGCTTTTGTTTTCACGAAGAATAAAAAAAGGCCTTAAAAAAAAGGCCTTGATATTCCACCCTTTGAGTTACAACTCTTATAACAATTGAGAGGGAGGCACGAATGGGAGCGGGATGAAGAATTAATTAGAAGGGGTTCGATGGCTGCAAGTCTAGTCCACTTCGTCTTTGTACTGGAAGGGCTCATCGCTAGTTTCATTGAGAAGACCCATGCAGATGAGGGCTTCTGTCACCCCAAAAAGGGGTGCCTGTCTTCAAAGTAACCCTTCTCCTCCTGGCCCACAGCCCGGGGAATGCGGATGCTAGTGCTACAGTGGGCCACACCAGCAAAAAATCAGTTGATGTTGGAGGTTTCCTTGAATCCTCTTAGGTTCCAGGCATTGTCTTGCCCCCCTTGGGATCATAGGCTCCGAGGAGGTACTGGTGTTGCTTGCTCAGCCTCTGGAAGGACTCCTCAATGTACTTCAGACCGTTTTCCTCTCGCATGACCTTGGTGCTGACGTTGGTGTGGCTGTCCACACCATTCCAGTTCCCGGGAATGGGCTTAGGATCAAAAGTTGCTATCACTCCAGCCCGGTTTGGCTCAGTGGATAGAGCATCGGCCTTCGGACTCAAGGGTCCCAAGTTTGATTCCAATCAAGGGCATGTACCTGGGTTGCAGGCACATCCCCAGTGGGAGGTGTGCAGGAGGCAGCTGATCGATGTTTCTCTCTCATCGATGTTTCTAACTCTCTATCCTTCTCCCTTCCTCTCTGTAAAAAAATCAATAAAATATATTTTTTTAAAAAGGTGCTATCACTCCAAATCTTCACACTCTTAGTGCAAGATTCCATCACAGAGTCCTATCTGAAATTCCCACTGGGTGGGCATGACCTCAGCGTTTGGCCCCTTGGTCTTGATGCCGCCAGCTCATGAGCAGGCTAGGTAGTGAACCTGCACAATATCCCTGCCATAGGCTCTGTCTGCTCCCACGCCACAGTAGTATGGCCCTTGGGGCCCAAGGAAGCCATTGGAAAGTCAACCAAAGGGGTATATTCCTGCTTCATTCCAAACCAGGAGTGCTGATTACTCACTATGTCAGTTATCCCTTTATGCCTTAAATTGGTCTCTGCAGGCTTTCATTTGTACTTGAAGACTTCACAGAACACCAGCTTGTTGGGATCCTTGTGGAAAGGGTCCTGAAACATGGCAGCAGGGAGAAGATACATATCACTGTTGGAGTCTTCAGACTGTAAAGTACTAGAGCCATCAAAATTCTACTCAGGTGCCCTGACCAGTTTGGCTCAGTGGATAGAGCGGCGGCCTGCGGACTGAAGGGTCCCAGGTTCGATTCCAGTCAAGGGCATGTACCTTGGTTGCAGGCACATCCCCAGTAGGGGGTGTGCAGGAGGCAGCTGATCGAACTCTCTATCCCTCTCCCTTCCTCTCTGTAAAAAATCAGTAAAATATACTTTAAAAAAAATTCTACGCCGGCAACTCTTCTATACACTTGGGCTCACTGTCCAAGGTCTTGCATCGCAGGCCTTCTCCAGTATCATCAGTCCGGACATACATATCACCCTGAGGCAGGGACGTGTACACCTCCTTGATGCCTTTGTTCAAGTGGGAACTCCCTGAGGTGGAAGATGTTTTGGGGGACAAGTAGGCGGCAGGCAGGTAGGTCGTGAGAGTGAGGTGCGGGGAGAAGAGAGGAGGCTGGAGGTGCTGCTCAGATGCTCCATTCTTCTCCCAACCTCGGCTCTGCCAGGAAGTAAAAAGTTTTGTAAAAAAGATGAAAAGTTTTTGTTTTGGTGAAGTAATATCTGAGATGCCTATGTATGACATGTGTAAGTGGAATTATCAAGCAAGCAGCTGAATATACAAGTTTGGAGCTTGGTGGTGCAGTAAACACTATAAAAAAATTTGGAGAGTCATTTTCATATGCCACGGGACTAGCACAGACTGGAACAGTCTGGTGAAAACCCCTCCTATGGGGCTACTAGCACAGGACCACTCTGTCATGACCACCACTAGGAATAATCTCTAACGAGCCATAGGCCTTGGAATTTCTAGAAGTCAGAGTCTTTGTTGGAAGTCCCAGATTGGCCAACATCTAAGTCCTGAGGGCAGATAGAGGGTAACCACTCTGACCCTTTTATTTTCTTTGCCTTTCATCAAAAATCACACAATGGGAGATTACAAATAGCTTCAGATCCTGGAGAACCAAAACCCAGCAGAGGTCTGCTACAAAAGGTCATCAGCTTAGGATGAGAAGTGAGCAGAGGGTGTTGAACATTTGAAAGAAACCATGGAATCCTCAGAGAACAAACATATTCGAGATGTGGTATCAGATTGCCGGAGAACATCAGAGCCGGCTTGATATTCATGGTCATGAATTTAAGTGGAACCAGTTGCAGTGCTCGTGGGATCTAAGGGTTGGCCTAAATCATCGGTTCTCAACCTGTGGGTCGCGACCCCTTTGGCGGTCGAACGACCCTTTCACAGAGGTCGCCTAAGACCATCCTGCAGATCAGATATTTACATTACGATTCATAACAGTAGCAACATTACAGTTATGAAGTAGCAACGAAAATAATTTTATGGTTGGGTCACAACATGAGGAACTGTATTTAAAGGGCCAGAAGGTTGAGAACCACTGCCTTAGACAGTTTCTGAAGGTTTAAATCTCTTTATCAGCAAAATGGGGATAATACTTCACAGATGTTATAAAGATTTTATATAATGCTATAATTGAGACTCTTATGTATGCTCTAACATGGTAAACATGGATACTTACGTTTAAATAATTAAAATTAAATAAAAGAAAAAATTCAATTCTTTAGTCCCACTAGCCACATTTCAGAGATTCAATAACCACATATATCTTGGCTAATACAGAAATAGAGTGTTTCTGTCATCACAGATTCTACTGGACAATGCTACTGTGGATACCATAGCATTGGGGCTGGCACATAATGAATTCCCAATAAACAGTGTTATTATATATGGACCAGTCCCCTTCCGTCATTTGGATACCACCTTCTTTTTTCCTTTTTAAAATATATTTTTATTGATTTTAATGAGAGAAAAGGAGAGAGATGGAGAGATAGAAACATCGATTGACTGCCTCCTGCATACCCCTTACTGGGAATTGAACCTGCAACCCCTGCACATGCCCTGATGGGGAATCAGAACTGTGACCTCCTAGTTTATAGGTCATCTTTCCAGAATGCTGTGGTCAACCACTGAGCCACACTGGTCGGGCAAAGATACTGTCTTCTTGATTTTTGCTAATCTAATACCACCTGTATTATTAGTTAATATTTTTCTTCAAGTTGGCTCATTTTACACTTAAGGAAGTTTATTTAATATCGTTATCATAAATGAAAAAACAGCATCATTTGCCATAAAAAAGGAATCATAAAAATCAGTACTATGAAACAAAATAATGTGGCGTGAATGAAAAAAGCAATAATGAAGCAAGTCAATTTTTAAAAATAGAGATCCAAAAATAAATTCCCCAATGAGGAAAACAATGGATTGTTAATGATCAGTCCGGAATAAAGACAGCTCAGTGAACAATGAAATTGAGAGTCTATGTTAAAAAGACATGGTTAAATTTTGTCAAAAACACAAAATTCTGCCTTGCAGTTAGGTTGGTGGCTTTTGGCCCTTGGAGCAGAGGAGTATGTGAGGCAGGAAGCTGGGTCCCATTCTCCAAGTTACATGGACCAGACACCTTTTGACCTCTTCTCCTGCACTCGCCTAAGAGAACTGGGAAATGAAAGTATCTCCCAAATCCCCTCCCACCTCCTGGGGCCTTCGGCAAAGGCCTAGGGGCAGCACTGAGTGGAGCACCGAGCCTCCCAGCACAGATCACCTGCGTGTACTTGCCCAGCCTTAGGCCCAAGTGTGGGCCTGCTGCAGGCTGACCTGGGAGAAGAGAACACCCCGTACTCCTCAGAGGCCTGGGGCCTAAGGGCCTGGAGAAGTGTCCGCTTGTATCACCTAAGATCATCTTTCCAGAATGCTGTGGCCATACATGTCCTTTCCTTAGGCAGAGTACGATTGAATTTACTAGGTTTTAATTAGGGCTAGGGTTTGAATTAGGTTCAAAGGTCTTATTTAGATGCGGGTTGATTAACTTACAGCTGTGGTTACTCGAATGCAATTAAGCTTTGCAGTGTCTGGACTGCAGTGATGGTTATAAACACAGATGCCGCCTGGCTGCCTGGGTTTGAGTAACAGCTCTACCTCTCCTTGCCTAAGTGACTGGAGGCAAATTACATGGCCTCTATTGAAAGGTCACTTTTTAAAAAAAGGTGAAATGACTCTCACACGCATATTTAAGATCTATTTACTTTATTATTAATCAGGGAACCAGAGAGATGTTACAACTCATTCAAGGTGAATCCAAAGAACAGACCATTTATAGATCAGGAGTATTGAAATGAATGTATAAATGGAAGCAAAATTGAATTTCTCACAAGAGAGGAAGGTTGAACAGAATTCATTTGCATATGCATAGACTGAACCTCAGCACTGCCATCGGTCTCTCCAACCTGCGGGTTGCAAACTAGTTTAAAGGCCAAGAAAAGCTATAATCAGATGGCAGCGGAGGGTGTGCTCAGTACATGGTTTTTCACTGCAAACACCTGCTAATATTTTTATTCCAAATTTACTTAAATCCTTCGGTCTTTTAGTTCCCTCGTCTATAAAATGGGGACGTAATTCAAGTGCCTACCTCACTGTGAATTGGGGAAAGGTAAGTGAGCTAAGGTAGGCACCCTAGTCCCTTAGATTGGAGTTGGCCATTCCCTTTTCTCTTTGTCAAGGTGGATTCGTTCTACAGAAGCAGGTCACAATGATACACCTTGCCAGATGCTGTGCTGGTTTCCAGTGTCACTCTGAGGGGCACCGCGGGTCCTGAACTGCCTCCCTGTAGGCCCAGTGTGCTGACGTCAGGGTCAGCTCAGGATGAAGGAAGGGAGGGGGGGTGTCATTGAAACATAGAAGGGAATGACATGGCAGACCCCCTGGGTCTGCGGGATGTGGTTAGCTCTGGTGGCAGCATCCTAGAGAAGGCCACAGGGGAGGCCAGAGGGAATTGAGGGTGTGTCCTAGACATCTGGGTGCTCAGAATGAGAGAATAACCTCCCTGTAGCCATAGCAACACATTCCTTAAACTGAATCCACCCAGACACTCCCAACTAGCAATTCCTATATACACAAGCGTTCACTGTGTATCTTCTTGGGAGATGCAGGGCCCCAGGGACTTCTGCTTCCCACGCCCCCAGGATGAACTCCCAGGTTTAGATCCCAGCCCTAATGCCCTGGAGCGGCCTGGTGAGAGCACTGGACTGGGAGTCAGGGGGGCCTGGGCTTGCCTCTTGTCCCTTACTTTAGCTAGGTACTTACCTGCAGTTTCCTCCACATAGTACCTACCCCAAAGGGTTGTTGTCAGGTTTCAGTGAGATGATCTATGTAAAGCTCTCACGGTAAGCACCAAATAGATGTATTTCTTTAATGTGTCACCATTATGTTATAGACTCAGGCCAGATTGCTAAAATTAATTCCACTTGCAAACTTCTGAGAGCTACTGCTTCTCAGCCCCTGGCCCCGCCTGGGGGCCCTAGGGAAGTTACTGGAGCTCACGAGTGTCAGTGGTTGGCACTGGCCTTCCCTTTGCTCACAGAGAAATAAGGAAGTAGGCGATACCACCATGTCCCCCCTCCAGGCGGGCACCTCAGAGGCGGGCGCTCCCGGCCGAGCCCTGCCTGCAGCGCTCCCTGCGGCCGGCAGGGGACGCCCTGACCTCGCCGGACAAGCGCAGCCGCGGGCCGCCCGTCTTCCCAGATCTTTTGTCCCATTACCTTGGACCATACCAGTATCCAAGACTCTGGTCATTATTTCTCAAAGTCATTTCTGCTGTGGCTAGAAGTTTCTGCGTGACGGATATTGTCATTCATTCCATCATTGAGCGAGGACTAAACAAGCACCCACTCGTGCCAGGCGCACTGCGCTAGGTGAGGGGTCACAGGAAGCTGGCCGAGATCTGCATTGGAGGAGGAACTGATTTTTTTTTTTTTCTCAGATAATAATAGGTGGCTTATATTTTTAAGAATTTACTAAGTGCCAGGCTCACTTCTAGTGCTTTAAGTACCTTCTTTCTTGAACCCGCCTAAGAGTCGTGTGCGGGGAATGTTGTTTATGTCCGTTTTCTGGACAGAGACACTGAGGCACCAGAAGTGACACAACAAGGTACCTCCGGTCACACAACCAGTAAGGGGTGGAGTGGAGATCGGAACCCGGGTTCACCCACTTTAGAGCCAGCCCCATGCTGCGCTGCCTCTGAGCCTGGGGAAGAGCAGCAAACAGCACAGCCCGGGAGCCCAGGGCCTGTCAGGTGTCCAGGGAGGGGGTGGGACGTGTAGGAGAAGGTGGGAAGTCGGAACGAGGCCTGGGCAGAGCAGAAAAGCTGCGGAGTCCACCTCTCATCTTTCTCTCCCGCCCTCTTGGTCTGGAGCCACATCCAAGGCCCTGTCCCCACCATTCCAGCCACACCCGCACACTCCCACCACCACACAGGCCTTTCCTGCCTCCCGGGTCCTTAGTTCTCGGATTCTAGGCCGCCCCCTACACCCCGCTGGCTGTGTCTCTGAAGGAAAGTCACTTCTTCAACCCCGATGAGCCTCCATTTCCTCAACTGTAAAATGGGTGTGTCTGCCTCACACCGCTGTGGGTTGTCATAAGTGAGAAAGCATGGTGCAAGGCCAGGTTTCATTGTTATTTTCCCCTCCTACTCAAGTACAAATATTCCATCCTCCAAAACCCGCTCTTCTCCACCCCCACCAAACCCCAGCTCACTAACCTCAGCTCACTGAGCAGAGCAACCCATCTGGGAGCCAAACCATGCTAATATGCTCATGACAAATGGTTACATATGTCACACACACACACACTCCATTTTTGGAGGCAACTCAGGCAATTTTAAACAAAGAAAGGACTCTGAAGGTGGGCTTTGGGGAGATAGAAGGAGTTCTCAGTACCCCACAGACTGCACCCCATAGCATACACACAAGTCCGCGTGCACAGAACCGGGCTGTGGCGCTCATGAGACACCCGTGGTCTTTAACAGGTCTTCCCCTGCGATGAGTTTCTTCCTCGCTGAACCTCAGGAGGAGGAGGGTCACCACCCCCCATACTGTATGAGGGAAACTGAGACCAAGACAAGCAAGTGTGGTTGTCGTTCAAACGGTCCCACTGAGGCTGGAGGTCTGGGGCATGAAGGACCCTGCCCCCATCAACAACAACAACAACAAGAACTCTGTCCTCTTCCTGGCTGCCGTCCCCCCTTCCATGGGCAGTGAGTGGGAGGAAGGGACCCTTTATTCATGATGACTAGGGGTCCCAACATTTTAAATTTCCTGCCTGGAAGTCAAGGACAGGAAATTATAAAGCCAGAGTTTCTGTACAAATTACCCAGGTGCCCTAACTCCCAAAAGTCACAGGTGCTGTTCATCTCTTAGCCTCTGTCATCATTCATTCTTCATTGTCCAAGGAAGCCATTCCACAAATGGCTCTGAGCGACCAGCAGATGTCGAGTTACGCGGGGAACCTAGACAGACACAATGGACAGATTCCCGTCAGATCGGAGCCAAGTCCTGGTAATAACATCCATGAATCACTGACTTCAGTGAGTCCCGAGATCGCTCCAGTCCAAGCCTTTACCGTCTGGTTACTGACAAGTAAGAAAACCGAGTGAGACCCAAGAGGGAACGTGACTGGCCCCGGGTCACAGAGCCTGGTAGTGGCAGGGTAAAGGCTGGAATCCTGAGCCTCAGGCCCATGTACTTTCCACTGCCCTTCACGGCCCTCTGAAAGCCCCACGGCCTGGGACAGAGGGTGGAAGGAAAAGCACAGGCCCCTCATGATCAGCCCAGGGCAGCTCAGGCTCTCCTAGCAGGCAGGCTCTGTGTTAGCCTCTGCCCTCCCTTAGGGAGGAAAGAGCCTGGCGTCCATCCTCACACCCCAGGCACCAGGACTCACGTTAGAAGATATAGGAGGCAGCTTCCTGCTTGGCCCTCATCCAAGGCCATTTCACAATAGGGGGAAGAGCCTGGGCTGAGAGTCCCGGGTTACTGCTCACCCCACCCCCACCCCAGCCCCTCTCAGATCCCCCTGGTAGGATTAGCTAGGCCCTACCTGAGATTGGGGGTAGAGGAGAGAGCAAGGCTGGAGAGCCCCCACTGAGAGTGCTCTGTGAGTGGTGCCCTGGAGTGGACCTGGGGGGAGCCTGGCAAGTGCCCACCACCCTTCCCTTTCCCTTGCCATCCACCTGCCAGCATTCACACGTAGGAGTCCTTTGTAGGACAAGGGCTGGTCCACTCCGGTCAGCCCCATAACACTCACTGTTAGTCAGAGGGGGCCGGGGAGCAGGCTTGGAGAGGGGCAGGCCTTGGTCAGCTTCCTGTAATGAGGCAACGTGACTGCAGGCAGAATATTCTGGGGAGGGAAGCCCCTGTCGTCGTCCTCCCCCCTCCCAGCCTGGCCTGACTGACATTCAGGCAGGAACTAAGACAGAGGCATTGGGACATTCGGTGAGGTTTTATTTTCCCCCACAATAGGGTCAGCTCTAAGCTCGGCTCTGTAAGGGATCTTCTTTGAAGTAGGAGGTAGTGGTTAGGGACCCAAATTTTCCTGTCATAAAGTCTTCAAGAGGAGACAAAGCAAACCCAGGCGAAATGTCAAACCACAACACAAGGCAGCGTGAGACCAGCCCACGTTCTCAGGCTGGACAATCCTCGGGGCAGGGGCAAGTCACTGCAGGCAAGGCTGAGGGGGCCCCAAGCATGGGGAGCCTTCAGCTCTGCAGAGCTGGTAGGAATGGTCTTCCAGGCAGGGAAGGGAAGATGGGCAACAATGAACATGCATTTGCAGGGGATGAGACCCTGTTTGCACAGCAATGAGGCTGGGAATGTGCCTGGTCCTTCCTCAGCTCTCACTCATTAACTCAGTCTTCCTCTGTCCATGGGAAGCCACTGGCCTACTGAGGCAGGTGACCATGTGGAGAGCTAGGCAGG
The DNA here is from genome assembly GCF_000412655.1 of Myotis brandtii. Classification (NCBI taxonomy): domain Eukaryota; kingdom Metazoa; phylum Chordata; class Mammalia; order Chiroptera; family Vespertilionidae; genus Myotis; species Myotis brandtii. The sequence goes on from NW_005354718.1 coordinate 1,089,108, forward strand.
GGCAAGGGGGTGCCAGGGAGCTCAGCGCCTGGGTGGAGGAGCCCTCTGACAACAGGAAGCAGCTGCAGCAGGCTCCAGGGCGGTGATGGTGTCTGTCACTCTCCACCCTCGCTGCAGCCCCTGCAGAACAAACTGTTCTTCGAGAAGCTCTGGGACAAAGGGCCCACACCTGCTCCCCAGGTCGGTTTGGACAAGCCCCCATCAGCACAGGCAGGGAGCCCAGCAGCTTCCCGAACCCCCGGCCTCCTCCTACCCTGAGCCTGCTGCAGTTTACTGCGTCAATGAAACACAAAACAAGAGCTTTCTTGGAGGGGGTGGGGGGTACAACAGGGACTGATCCTTCCTAAAGACCTCATCCCTGGTCCCAAACTCTGAACTGAGTGGCGATGCTCAAGTGGTGTGGCTTTGCAGAAACGGCACTGGATCAGAAGTCAAAGCCCTGAGTTCTCATCTTAATTCTGACACTAAAATGTTGTGTGACCTTGAACAAGTCATTTCCCATTGGTGGGCTTCAGTCTCCTCCCTGGGGAGTTAGAATTGATAAGCTCCAAGGTGCCTTCCAGTTAAAAATGTGAATCTAATGCCGTGGGGTGGCTTTGAGGGTGCTAAAGTGCCTCTCAGGGGCTGGGGTAGCTGGGAGAGAAATTAGGATGAGAATCTGATCAAGGTCTAGATCAGCGGTTCTCAACCTGTGGGTCGCGACCCCTTTGGCTGTGGAACGACCCTTTCACAGGGGTCGCCTAAGACCATCCTGCAGATCAGATATTTACATTACGATTCATAACAGTAGCAACATTACAGTTATGAAGTAGCAACGAAAATAATTTTATGGTTGGGTCACAACATGAGGAGCTGTATTTAAAGGGCCAGAAGGTTGAGAACCACTGGTCTAGATGAAATGGAATTAGATTCAATTTAGAACCTGAGATGGGTTTTGTTTCCCCAGACCCCCATGATAAAGTGATACGGGTCTGTTGAACTGAGAATGCCTCAAGGAAGAGATAATCTTATGGAAGAAGATTCCCCAAGAATTGTTGAAGAGCTAGAATCCTTCCAGATACTTTAAGGTCATTCCTCAGTCACAGCCCCCCTCCCCCCAAGTTGGAGTCAATTAGGAGAAGGGACTTGCTTGAGAGCCGAGAGCCGGGTGTCATAATGCCAGGAAGGAAAGATCCCATCCTTCGCAACGTTCTTTCTCACTTAAGCTGCTCCTTAAAATTCCTTCAGGTGGGGACCAAGCCTTTCATGCCACAGTCATAGCTAAAACTGGACACAACCATTTAAATTCTATCTTTCTAGGACCCAGGATGTGCTGGGAGAGGCTTTCAGAGGGCGGGGCTGGAGAGGCAGGGAAGGTGGCATCCGAATATCACAGGAGCCAGGCTTTTTCTGAGGTCAGATCCAGGCCAGGCAGCTCAGACCCGTTCCCGGGGGCGGTGATATGGCAGACGGCCGTGGGCATCATGAATGCCTCTGGTTCACTTTCTGAATCCCCCTACATTTGTCTCCCAGCAGCCCTCGAGCAGAGGAGCACAGTTTAACTCCTCTGAGTCTACTACCCACTCACCTTCCAGTGGGGTGGGGGAGCGGCCTAGCCTCCCGCCAGATGACCCACGTGGTTTAGGTGAAATAGACTCTGTCTGAAAGGAGCCACAACCCTAGGCCCTCGGAGGCAGCTGTAGTACCGGGTGGAGTGTGTGGGGTGGAAGGGAGGGTGAGAATAAGAAGGAGAGGGAACAGGCCAGTCTCCATTGGCTTTCAGTCTACAGGGCTGCACGCTGCCAAGACCATTGTTGGCAAAAAAAAGCTAAGGGAGAGGAGGAACTGGCCAGACCAAGCCTACGCGTGCTGCTTCTCAACGGCAGCCCAGAGCATACAGACGCGGGCTTGGCATACTCCCGTGTGTGCGTGTGTGTGTGTGTGTGTGTGTGTGTGTAGGCGAACATGCACAGCAAGAGGGAGAGTGTGTGCGTTGGCCTGAGTGAGCACTGGCAATCACAGTAGAGAAGATGCCAAAACTCTGTATTTACCATCAAGGTCGATGGTGCCGGGAGATGCAGAGCCAGGGCCCACCTCCCACCCCTGCCCATCCCAAGACACTGCTTCTCACAGCGCACAGGAAGAAGAGGGGGGGAGAGGTCTGTGGTTGGAGCTTCATCTTCAAGGCGTGCTCTGCCGGGCCCGCGGCCTTCCTCACGCCCATGCCGCCTTCTCCTGCCAGTCAAGGCGCACTGAGTAAGCGGCTCCTTTGCACAGGGCCCTCTCCGGCGCCTCGTTCCTTCCCTCAGAACAGAGGCTACCTGGCAGGAGAGGAAGATTCGTGCAGACAAGGAGGAGCTTCAAAGCAGCCCTCCTACCCCTGGCTGGTGGCTCAGTGGTTAGAGCGTTAGCTCTCGGGCTGAAGGGTCTCAGGTTCGATTCCTGGTCAAGGATACATACCTGAGTTTCCGGTTCAATCCTCAGCCTCGGTCGGGGCAACCAACCAATGTTTCTTTTTTTCTCTCTCCTCCTCCTCCCTCCCTTCTATTCTCTCTAAAAATCAATGGGAAAAATATCCTCGGGTGAGGATTAACAACCACAACAAAAAAAGCAGCACCTCTAGTTTCAACTTGTGAAAGAGGTGGGTTTGAAGGAGAGAAAGGATTTGGAAAAACTGAGACCAGTGGGCCAGCGGTCATGGAAGGGGAGGAGACATTTCAGGCACAAAAAAAGGGGTTAAGCTTGTCATTTATAGAAAAGGTTATAAGGAACACTTTTTGGTTTTACTGACACATCTCTGACACCAACTGAGTCAGCCCAATCGAATTGTCCTGCAGTTAGCACCCCGAGTCAGCATCAGATCCCACAAATTAAAGGACAAAGTCCTCAAGAAGACTGCCCTTATTTCCAATGCCAGATGCAAATGGGGTCCCCAGGCCACCACACTTCTGTCTGACTTGGCTCCCACTACCTCCCTTCAGGTTCCGTAATTTGCTAGAATGACTCTCAGAACTCACTAAAAGTGCTGTGTTTACAACTAGAGTGTTACTGTAACACACAACTCTGCAATAGCCCAGGGGAAGAGGCATACAAGAAAGGGCTGGGGGGAGGGGCTGCCGGGCTTCCATGCCTTCTCCTCAAGGCATCAGGTGTGTCACCCTCCCAGCACATCACGTGTTCACCAACCAGGAAGCTCTCTGAGTTTCAGTGCTGGCAATTGTTAGACGGGGTTTCATTCCATAGGCGTGATTGATTACATCGTTGACCATGTGATTGAACTCAGTTTCCAGGCTCCCTCCCCTCAGAGGTTGGGAGTAGGGTGGGGATGAAATTTCCAACCCTTTAATCACACCTTCCCACAGTCCTTCTGGGTGGCCAGCCCCTTGCTTGAAACTATTTTAAGGGTCCACCTGAGTCATCTCATTAGCATAAACTCAGGTATGGTTTAACAGGGCTCTATGGACGTCAGAGCTGGTTTGGGTCAGTGGATAGAGCGTCAGCCTGTGGACTGAAGGGTTCCGGGTATGATTCTGGTCAAGGGCACATACCTGGGTTACAGGCTCAATCTCCAGTAGGGGGCGTGCAGGGGGCAGCTGGTCAATGATTCTCTCTCATCATTGAT
>NW_005354718.1:1092738-1099281 GCF_000412655.1 Myotis brandtii
CTCTCTCTCTCTCTCTCTCTCTCTCTCTCTCTCTCTCTCTCTTCCTCTCCCTTCCTCTCTTCTAAAATCAAAAATATTTTTAAAAAATAATCTATTATAATAAAAGCATAATATGCTAATTAGATTGGACAGCTGAACAACCTTTTGGACGTCCTTCCAGACGAAGCCGTGGTGGCGGGGGGCCGAGGCAGAGGCTGTTAGGGGCGATCAGGCAGGCTGGCAGGTGAGCAGTCAGGGGTGATCAGGCAGGCAGGCGAGTGGTTAGGGGTGATGAGGCAGGCAGGCAAGTGGTTAGGGGTGATGAGGCAGGCAGGCAAAGGTGGTTAGGGGCAATCAGGCAGGCAGGTGAGTGCTTAGGGGAGATCAGGCAGGCAGGCAAAGGTGGTTAGGGGTGATGAGGCAGGCAGGCAGGCGAATGGTTAGGAGCCAGTGGTCCTGGATTGCGAGAGGGATGTCCGACTGAGGGATCAGGCCTAAACTGGCAGTTGGACATCCCCTGAGGGGTCCCAGATTGCAAGAGGGTGCAGGCTGGACTGAGGGACCCCTCTGCCCCCATGCACGAATTTTGTGCACCGGGCCTCTAGTAATAAATAAAGGGCTCTATGGATAACAAAAGACACTGCTATTACTCAGGGCAGCTCTGTGCCAGGAAAGGGGAACAAAGATACTGTGGTAAAGAAGGGGGAACTGAGGATGGAAAGGTAGGATGGGACAAATTTATAAGGTCAGAAATGGATGGGTAAGAGGAGAAGGAGTCACTGGCTCCCTCCTAAGGAGGTGGAGGCAGAGGGAAAGCAGTAGAGACAACTCCCTCACTTTAGTATCTTGGTAGAATCTCTCACCCTTTTTAATGTTTAATTTCCTCCCAGGTGTTTCATCCAGAAGGAGGAGTCATCCCCTAGTCTCTGCTTTGGCTCCAAGGCCCCCAGGACTTAGGTCCACCTTCCCCCAACTCAACCTATTGACATCCCCCCAGTTCAAACGCCATCTCCTTCCAGAAGCCTTCCCTGATTACTCCAGTGAGGAGTGAGCCTGCCCTAAATTCCAAAGCCCTTGGGGTCAGTCAGTCTCTTACTGCCCTATACTGTGACTCATATTCTTATATTCCCAATTTGATCCTAAGCACCTTGCCTTTCCTCATCCTGCTTCGCTCAGAACAACCAGCACTGTGTGTTTTGTTTAACATCTGTGAGCTCTCTGCTGACAGCCACTACTATCATTGGCCTCTTCTCTGTCCCTGAGAACTTGGCGCCTTCCCTCAGCAGAGCACGCCCCTCCCTGTCTCTCTGAATAGAGTGTGAATGTCTCTCTCTTTGAAGAGTGTGACCGTCTATCTTTGTGAATATTGTGAATGTCTACTCCACCAGACTGATCCTCCAGGGCAAGGACATGTCTACATTCCAAGCCTTAGCACAGCCCGACAGGTAGTGGGGCTCGGACATGTGTGCAGAATGAACTCAGTTCCTCCTAGAGAGTGTTACCTCTCTCACATTTAGGAAAGATCAAGAGAGGAGAGAATGAGTTCTATTGGGAGGGAGGGGGCGGCTCAAACAAGGGCAACACTGGCCTTTCCCACAGGATCCTGGGCCTCCTGGCCCTCTCGCCAGAAGACTGCTCTTGGTGGGCACTCCACAGCAGGCAGGTGGACGGCAGGGTGAGAAGCCAGACCGGCCCAGGCAGACTGGCCAGCAGATGGGCAGCGTTAGCACCACAATATGCCCTATGAGGCTCCCCTCCGCCTCCCTCCAGGCAGGGTCCCATGACATGGACTCGCCCAGGGGGACGGAAGCCAGACATGAAAAGGGACATGATGCCCAAGGCTTCTCAGTGGCTCCGAAGCTGGCCCAGCGTCAACAACGGTGCCTCGGTGCCTCGGTCTCTTTCTGCAGGCGTCAGGGCCTCTCGGGCAGGGGTTTGCCGCTCCCTGGAGCACAAGTTCTTTCTCCGAAGCTGGCCCAGCGTCAACAACGGTGCCTTGGTCTCTTTCTGCAGGCGTCAGGGCCTCTTGGGCAGGGGTTTGCCGCTCCCTGGAGCACAAGTTCTTTGACTTTTCTGTGGCCGGGTACCCACCCCATACTCCCCAAAGTGGTGCCCGGCCTCATGGGGAAGCCACAGTTTGGGAATGGAAGAAATGGAGACCTGCTCCTAAGAAATAGTTAATCCTCTCCCCTTCCCCCAGGCCTCTTGCACCTGCAGGCTGCGGTGTGTGGTTTCCCACAGCTGCAGCTGGCTCTGCAGCAGCCCCCTCCCTTGGAGGGAACCTGAGAGGCCCCGTGGCCTGAGGCCCCTGGGAGGGGCTCCTCACCCTGGGTCCAGCTGCTGGGGGTGGCATGAGCAGGTCTTGCTGCCCTCTGACCTGGACCTGCCAGGAGGAGTGCTCCGGTTGAGTGACCAGTCCTGGGAGGGGTCTGCTGGGCTTCTTGCTAAAGCTGAAGGCAGAGATTCCAGTTTGGGAGGTGGCCAGAGACCCCCTCCACAGGGCCTCTCAGCCCCTCCCTTGCTCCAACTTCAACTGGCTTCTGGAAGAAGGATGGCCTCCTAAGTGTGGGCTTGCCATGGCCCCGGGGGAGGGGAGGGAGCGGAGCTCCTGAGGAGAGGGTGGGTTGAGTGTGAGAAGTGAGTGGGAAGGCAGGAAGGAACAGGAGGAAGTGAGATTTGGCGGGCCAGGCTTCTGTAGGTCAAGACAACCTTGAACCCACGATGCTGGGACTCTGGTAGGCTCTGTTCTCTGTCTGGCCTAGAAAAGGGTAGGTTGTCACCGAGTCTGGGCAGATTCCCAGTTGCCCTCTGGGCTAGGCATATGTGCTCAAGAGACACCTCTGAACACTGCTCATTATGAGGCAATGAAGAAAAAGTGTGGGAGCTTCCCTGTGGGACATGGCCCGGGGAGGACTTAGCAGGGCCCCCAGACTCAGCCCCTTGATAACAGCCTCCCATTGCCCCACCTTTGGCCACGGGGCACGCCCTGAAATCCCCGGGGGACATGTGGTTGATGCTACATGGGGGGCTCCACCCCAGGTCACAGCCAAGAGATGATCACTTGGGTCCAGAGCCAAGGCTTGAGAGATGGAGGGATGGGCAGGCAGGAATCTGACAGGCACCTGGTGGTGACAGGGCCCGGGGCTCTGGCTAATCTCACATCCAGCTCTAGGCAAATTGCTTCAATTCAACACTTTCCCTGTGAGGCCCTGTGGCCGGCCTCCTGCTCAGGGCTTCGGGCCTCCAGTCTGCAGAAAAAGCCCAGCTCCCCTTGGAGATAACTCCCCCACCAGGATAGGAAGAGGGAGGGCAATTTGGCAAAGAGGCTTGAAAGGAAACAGAGCTACCCATCTGCAGAAACCCCTGAGTCAGATGTGGGGAGGAGGAAGGGAGGGCTCAAGCAGAAGCTGCAATTCGGTCCTCGTTCCCTTGCCTCAGGAAGAGACCAGCTGCAAGGTGGCAGCCAGGCCAGGAGGAGGTAAGGGTGCGTGCTGGGCGGGCACTGAGCAAGCTTCGGTTTTGGCTCTCCTGTAACCTGACACTCTGAAAGGGGTATAACTGATGCCAACAACCCTTGCCAGTGCCAGGAGTCCACTGTGTACTCCAGACTTGTGCTTGGCCCGTTCTCAGCAGCCCCACGTGGCCCTGAGCACAGCGTGTGCCTGGGAGTTGGTTTGCCCTCAGGCACATGCAGCCAAAGCCCTTCGAAAGACCACTAAGCTCCTGAGAGGGGGGCTGATGAGACGGCCCAAGGGGATCCTGCCTTCACTGGGGTTCTGTTTTTGCTTTTGCTTTATTGCTGTTACACTATAATTCAGCATTTACTCATTATGATTGTCCAGACCCCAGGTGTCAAGAAAATTCCCGGAAATCTGTTGGGATGCCAAAGATCTGGAGTACCGCCTTCTGATTTGTGATGTAAACAGCATTGGCACTTTCCTCCTTGCTCACATTCATCCATTTTGACAATTTTATATCAGTTTGGACTTTTTGCCAAGACTGAGCTGCTCCAATACTGAGTTAGGACTCTTTCTATTCATACATTTACTTCATTTTTCATTTAACGACAATTTAGTGAGTGCCTACTGTGTGCCATCCACTGTGCTGATGTTGGGAATAAAACAAGGCCCATCCTAGGTTGAATGACAGGCCACACCCCAGATGTCACAGCCAACAACACAGAAGTTACTATCTGCACCCAACCATGACTACAGAGCACTTTCAATTTCTTGAAAGAAAGATCTTAGAGTCCTTAGAAGAGGAGCATCCCCACAAATAGGACTGTAATTTTTTAAAATATATATTTTTACTTATTTATTTTATTTTTAAGTATGTAATACAGTCTCACATATAAAAACGACATGAAATCTCAATCAAGTTTCCCACTAACTTTTCCCTAAGATTCCATCTTTCTAGTATTTTTAAATGTAAATATTTTCTTAACTTTCTTCTTTATTACTTAAAAGGTAGTGTACTATAATCATTGAAAGGAAACAGAGCTGAAACCCCTGAGTCAGATGTGGGTTTTTTTGTTGTTAATCCTCACCCAAGGAAATTTTTTTCCTTTTTTTTTTTTTTTTTTTTTTTTTACACAAAGTGAAAGGGAGAGGGAGGGACAGAGAGAAACATCAATGTGAGAGAGACACATCGATTGGTTGCCTCCTACACGAACCCCGACTAGGGCCGGGGATCCAGCAACCAAGGTACGTGCCTTTGACAGGAATTGAACCCGGGACCCTTCAGTCTGTGGGACGACACTTTATCCATGGAGCCAAACAGGCTAAGGCATCATGGATTTTCTTGACAATATGTCCTGGGGATTGTTCTATATCTGCACAGAGAGGGTTTCCTATTTCTTCTTACAGCTGCAAAGTGTTCCTTAAACCCCGACTGGGGCCGAGGATCCAGCAACCAAGGTACATGCCTTTGACAGGAATTGAACCCGGGACCCTTGAGTCCGCAGGCCGACGGCTCTATCCACTGAGATTCTAAACCAGTCCTCTACTGATGGCACTAGGTGGTCAGTCCCCAACCCTTTGTCAGGACGGCCAGGTGTGTACTTTCAGGTGTGAACAGGTTCCCTGGCCCAGTGGTTTGTGAGAGATATTCCACATGGTCCTCCATAGAGGCTGTGCCATTTCCATTCCCATCAGCAATGTATGAAAAGGCCTATTTTGCCACCAGGCTGAGATTTAAAAAAAAAAAAAATTATTAATTTCAGAGAGGGAGGGAGAGGGAGAGAGAGAGACAGAAACATCAATGATGAGAGAGAATCATTGATTGGCTGCCTCCTGCACGCCCCCTACTGGGGGTTGAGCGTGCAACCCGGGCATGTGCCCTTGACTGGAATCGAACCTGGGACCCTTCAGTCTGTAGGCTGATGCTCTATCCACTGAGCCAAACTGACTAGGACCAGGCTGAGATTTTTAAAGAGAAAGGAAGAGGCAGTATCAGGGCTCCAAAGAAGCAAGGTAAAGAGAAGACCAAGTCCAGAGCAGAAGCCCAGAGCGTGGCTGATGATGGTGTACAGAGAGCTGAGGACTGGTGTCTTCAGGCCATGGTGTTTTATTTGTTTTGGAGCAGCAACCCTCACAGGTGGTAAGTGGGGTACTCTTCCCTGGGGGAGCAAAGGGACTCCAGGAAGAGAATCTCTGAGGAAAGGCTGGGGGAAGGGTTTAGCTGGTGTGTGGAGGTTGTGGGGGGGTAGGTATGCATGAGGACCACAATACCCAGCAGAAAAAGAAAATGGGCGTGACATGGCGGGCTTCATTAGGCCTAGGGAAGAACTTGTAACTTTGAAGGTGTCTCACACTGTTTTAGGGGGTGGAAGGCCCTGTGGAAACTCCGCAATGGGATTTCTAGGAGCATTGCCCAAACGTTCGTGCAGCAAATGCCAAACATCAACCATGTGCCCAGCTCTGATCTAAGTGCTGAGAATACAAGTGTGAACAGGACAAAATCCTCACTCTGCGGAGGTCTAAAGGAGGCGGGGAGGGGGTCTGAGCCAGTAAGCAAATAAGTAAACAAACACAGATTTTTTTTTATAATAAGGAGAAGGGGTAGGGTTTGGCAGTGGGGAGAGGTTACGGAAAAGAGGAAAATTCTCTCTGAGGAGGTGACATTTGGGCAGACAAGACACCTGACCTGAGTCATGAAAAGGAGTGGCCCGTACACTGATCTGAAGGAGAAAGAAGGACAAGCAAGGGTTGCCTGAGGCTAAGGAGTGGGCCTTGCTCCCAGCACTGACATTAAGGCTGGAGGAGATGGACTGGGAGGGGCTGGGGAGCCTCACATGGGCTCCAAACCACACAAGAAGTTTGGTTCTTATTTTAAGACTATCAGGAAAGCCCTGGCCAGTGTTCTCAGTGGTTAGAGCATCGGCCTGTGCACCAAAGGATCATGGGATTCAATTCCCAGTCAAGGGCACATACCTGGGTTGCAGCTTCATTCCAAGTCCCAGTAGGTTGGGGCATGTGAGGAAGGCAACTGATCTCTCACATGGATGTTTCTCTCTCTCTCTGCTCTTCCTTTACCTCCCCCACATCCCCCCACCCCCACCTTCCC
>NW_005354718.1:1100566-1105888 GCF_000412655.1 Myotis brandtii
TGTTTCTCTCTCATTGATGTTTCTAACTCTCTATCGCTCTCTCTTCCTCTCTGTAAAAAATCAATAAAATATATTTTTTAAAAAAAAAAGATGCCACAGAAGATTCTTTAACAACAATGTCACAGCTCAGCGGGGGCGAAGCAAGGATTCCTATCCAGGCAGGGGTTCTGGAGATGCTGTTTCATTCTCTACTCTGTTCCCCATTGTCTCAAGGAGTCCAACCCTCGGATGGCATTTAAAGTCACAGGCCTGGATGGGATCTGACCAGGGAAAGACTGTCAATAGGAAGCAAGTCCCCACACCATGCGAACATTTAGAGACGAAGCACAGGAGGAGCCAGGGAAGGAGTCCTGGACTCCACATGAAGACGGTATTTCAAGGAGGAGCGATTTCTCTATTGTGCAAATGCTACTGAGAAGCTGAATGGGATGAGAGGAAACTGACTTTTGGATGTGCCAACAGGAGGTCATTGATGACTTGGACAAGTGCAGCTTCAATGGAGTGACAGAGACAAAAGCTTGGCTAGAGTGGCTGAGGGAATGGGGGTGAGCACGTGGGAGGAAGGAAACAGGGCAGCAGCTGAAGAGGCTATAGAGTCAAGGGAGAGTTTGTTTTAAAGATGAGAGAGATTACAGCATGTTTATATGCTGAAGGAGATGGTCTGATAGAGAGGGGCAGTTGGATAGTGTGGGAAAGAGAAGGATGATTTTGGTCAGTCCTCGAGTAAGTGAAGGGATTGGGATCTGGTGTGCAAGTGGAGGTGGGGCTGGCTGGCCCGGATCCCGAGAGGAGGCCGAGGGTTGTAGGAAAGGAGGGCAGAGAGTAGGACACAGATGCCAGCACCAGGGGAGACCTGATGGTGAGAAGACAGGTACTTTTCATATGATTGCATCTATGTCCTCACAGAAATAAGATGCAAGGTCCTTTGCTAACAGCGGGGGACAAAGAGGAGGTGCTGAGAGTTGGAGAAGAGAGGAGAAGATGTGAAACAGTCACCTGGAAAGTGGGGCAGTGAATTTAGTAGAGAAACACAGTAGGATCACTGGGCAAGTTGAGTGCCCACTTGAGGTTTGTGGTCAGAAATGTAAAGTGCGGCTAGTCAGCATGGTTGTGAGTTTTCCCCAGTGATGTTTAGCTACTCAGTGCAGGTGCAGAGAAGGTAGGGCATAGGGACTAAGCAGGGTCGAGGTGTCAGAAGAGTCCAACCAAAGGGAAAGGGCCTAGAGAGTGGAGGGCTTGTGCAAAAGAGTGGTAATTGTCACAGGCCACAGAATCAAGAGGGAGAGGGAGGCTAATGAGGAGATGAGGGGACTGATGGACAGTGAAAGGGGTGAGTTCAGTGGCATGGAGGTCCCAAAGGAGACAGAATAGAGTGAAGGTAGCAGAGTAAATGATCTAAACACAGGAAGTGGTGGTCAGAGAGTGGAGGGTTTAGAAGAGCTAAGTTATAGGTTATGGCCGTGGGAGTGGGCGTGAGGTGGGAAGAAGAAGACTGGTGGAGAGAGGAGGTCGAAGACCGTGAGTGGGAGGTGTTGGGAGGGTCATCGCCATAGCTGACCGTCCCTGCCCACTGCCTCTAAAATAGCTCTTTGATCCCCTGCCACACTACTCCTTCACCTGCCTGTTTTCCCTTTTGCAGCATCTCTACCTGACATCACGTTATGCAGTGCTTATTTATTTGTTAATCATTCTTATCCCCATAAGAATGTAAGCACCTTGAGGGCTGGCCCATTTTCTCTTTGATTTACTCCCGTACCCTCAATTCTAAGAATAGTTCCGGCACTCAGTAAGTGCTCAAAAATACCTGTTGAATGAAAGACTGAATGTTAAGGTCTTAAAAAATAATGAAGAAGTGGTAGAAAAGAGGAAGATCATGAGCCAGGAACTAGACTATTCTGTGAATGAGTGGGACTGGCCTCAAGTATGGTACGTCTAGGAGGGACTGTGGCTGCTTTGGTCTGATGGCATGGTCTTCAAATGATATGGAGTTTTAGTGTGCGGAAGAAGAACATCCTAGAAATAGCCATTAGGAACAAGGAGGATAACTCCCCACCTCCAGACACATTGGTATGAGGGATGTAGGAGAAAGAAGTCACCACCATAGGAGGTGGCTGCAAGAAAGTTATGTTTGGGGGATCAGGGAGGTTTTATTTAGAGCAGGAAGGTGAAGGAATGCTCAAAGAGAAGTGTGTGTTTGTGTGTGTGTGTGTGTGTGTGTGTGTGTGTGAAGATTTCAGAGAGAAAGGGAGAGGGAGAGAGACAAAAACATCAGTGATTAGTATAGGAGGTGGCTGCAAGAAAGTTATGTTTGGGGAATCAGAGAGGTTTTATTTAAAGCAGGAAGATGAAGGAATGCTCAAAGAGAAGTGTGTGTGTGTGTGTGTGTGTGTGTGTGTGTGTGTGTGTGTGTGAGCCACACCAGCTGGACATATGGGGAGATTTTACTGATGATAAACCATGAGTTCCAGAAAGCGAAGTGAGAGGATTTGGGGATTGGGTCAAATTAGGGCATTTCATAGCTATATGGGAGTGAAAGTCATGGGGATGAGGATGGCTAAAATTCTCAGGCATCTGGTGGTGACTGGGGACATGAGGCCTCAGGGTGTGATGGGGTTATCCTGATGATCTATCAAGGCAAGGTGGGTGACAGGTCTCATCCCAGCCCCCTCCTCCAGTCTGGGCCATTGGGTGGTGTGTGGCAGTGAGGCAGCAACATTGCCAGACAACAATTGTGCAGAGTGGGAGGCAAGGGCAGCATCCAGTACCAGAAGGAAAACTGAGTGGGCACTAAAGAGGCTAGATGATTGTCCCACCCTTTCCTACAAACAGTTATGTCACTTTGAACAAAATGGGCATCATTTTTCTCAGCTATAAAATGGAGAGGAGAGGGGTCCCTTCCGGCTGTGTAAACCTTACCTCTCCCCTTTTGTCCATGACCTCCTTTCCCCTCAGCCTCCTCACCACTTAGCAAGGCCTTAGTCCTCCTGCGGCCCTTATATATCAACCACGCTCCTGCTGCCAGGGTAGCTGGGAGGCAGAACCTCGGGCACGAGTAAGAAGAGGAACCGTCCCGCAGGCAGTGGGGAAGACGAGCAGGGACCAGCGACAGAGAAACAGACTGACATGCAGAGGCTCCCAGGCCCTCTGGAAGGGAACAAAGGCAGCAGGCACGGCTCAGGGACGGGCTGTTCACTACCCAACAGCTCCATGGGTCTGGGGCCGGCCAGGGAACCAGCCAGGGAACCAATCAGAACAAAGCTTTGGCCAGGGGCTTGAAGTGCTGGTCTAGGATGCGGCCTTCACCAAGAGGAAGTGTGTGATCCTTCCCGGCCCGCGGGGCAGGGATAGTAATAAGGACCTTGTTTCCTCCCTTGTTGAAAGGTAAGTTCACTGAGCGCTCATCATGTGTCTGGCACTAAGTCATCCGCACAGAGACCCTCTAAATTAGCTTCTACTATGATCCTCCTGGTTCATAGGTCAACCCTTAACCACTGAGCCACGCCGGTTGGGGCAATAGTCCAGCTTCTTTAGAGAATCTCTGGAGACCTTTAAGTCATTGTCAGCTGGTGTTAGCCTCACCATTTCTCAGATTGGATAATTGAATCATGAAGGGCAGACTCCTTCAATGAATCCTTTCCTGGTGTCTTTTCTGTGCAACATGAAGCAGGAGGTGGGGCCAAAGGTATTTCAGGCACAGTTACTGCTCAGGTTAGGAGCAGGGATGTGCAGATTCCTAGAGCTTCCCATTGCCTGATGAATGTGCCTTCTTGATGGTGAAGCTACTACCATGCTGGCCATGTGGTTGGGGACTTAAAACCACGCACATGGAAAGGCTCCGTTTTCATCTTGTGCTTGCACCATCACACTCTGCTGCGCATACCCACCCATAACAAATATACTTTGTGCTCATTGAATGTTAATTGGCCTCATAAAGGGCTCACAAAAGGCTTTGGGGAGAAAGAAGGTGATGTTTCACAGGGGCCTTGAAGAGAAGTGAGTTGGTGCAGAGAAGGGGGAGATGAGCAAGGCCACATGCCACATTGGTGGGGGACTATAGTGTGAGATGAGATTGGACAGAATTCAGAGTTCTCGAGTCTTTTAATTCCAGGGACCTGGTTACGACATGGTGATCAACACATCCTGTTCGAGAAATGTTGACTTCTCATAGACCCAGAACCACATTCTGTTCCCCAAGCCTTATCCCTGGCATGGAGCTGCACCCACCCAGAGGGAAAACCTTTTACAAATTGCCACCAATGCACTGGATAGGCTGACAAGGGACCTATTTGGTGACCTGGCACATTCCATTCATCATGGTGACCACACTCGATGTTTAAGAGCTAGCTGTTCTCAGTGATGGAAAAGCTCTCTATCTCTGCTGTCCAATATGGTAGCATTAGCCACCTGTGGCTACCGAGAATTCTAAATGGGACTAGTGAGACTGGAGGATGAATTTTACATTTTATTTCATTTTAGTGAAACAGCCACTTGTGGCAGGTGGGCAGGGCAGGTGCACATTCCTGCCTGGTCATGGACCGTCAGCTCTAGGAGAGACTAACTATGCCTGGTTTTACTTACAGGCTTCTCCCCAGGACTTACACAGGGTCTGGACATGATTGGCATCCCATTAATTAAAAGTTGCCAGATAAACAAATGAGCGAATTCTGTGTTTCTTTCATGAAACTCTATAATCACTTTAAGAGCAGGGACTGTGTCTTTTTGTGTGTGGAGGGGAAAAAATCACATAACATAAAATTTTCCATCTTAACCATTATTAAGTACACAGTTCAGTAGTGTTAACTTATATTCACACTGTTGTGCAACAAGAATTTATTATTTTGTATTCTCAGAACCCAGCACAGTGCCTGGTACATAATCTTCATAAATATTGACTGACAGACTGGGGAGCTCCAGGCTTTTAAAGGTTCCCGTGCTACTTTCTAACCCTCCTCCACACATGGCCTTGCACTTTGAGAACAACTTTGAGTAAAACTCTAGAGCACAGGGTTGTAAAGAAGATTCACAATACAATCCACTGGGGGTAGGGAATAAAATATACTTTATGTTTTAAAATCTAAAATAAAGTTGAATCCACTTAACATATGGGTTGACAGTAGTAGTACATGCATATCTACACTAATAAAAGAGAAACATGGTAATTGGTGTACGACCGCTACCCTTTTCATTGGCTAATCAGTGAGTATATGCAAAATAACTGTCAGCCAAGATGGCGGCCGGCAGCCAGGCACTGAAGCGAGCACGAGGCTTGCTTGCTGCAGACTCCAACGTTCGCTGCCTCACTTGCCAGCCTCTCAGCTGCAA
>NW_005354718.1:1106316-1109829 GCF_000412655.1 Myotis brandtii
GGCTAGCAGGGAGGGGGCAGTTGGGGGCAACAAGGCCAGCAGGGGGCAGTTAGGGGCAACCAGGCCAGCAGGGGGGCAGTTAGGGGTGACCAGGTTGGCAGAGGGGGGCAGTTGGGGGCCAACAGGCCATCAGGGGGAGGCAGTAAGGGGTGGCCAGGCTGTCAGGGAGGGCAGTAAGGGGTGACCAGGCCAGCAGGGGGGCAGTTGGGGGTGACCTGGCTGGCAGGGGGGACAGTTAGGGGCGATCAGGCCATCACGCAGAGGCAGTGAGGGGCAATCAGGGCCAGCAGGGCAGGGGCAGTTAGCGGCGACCAGGCAGGCAGGCAGGGGAGCAATTAGGAGCCAGCAGTCCAGGATTGTGAGAGGGATCCTGGATTAGAGAGGGTGCAGGCTGGACTGAGGGAACCCACCCTCCCCACTGTGCATGAATTTTGTGCACCAGGCCTTTAGTAAGTTATAAATGTACAAATATCTGGGGGTGTGGCCTCTCAATTTTTTGCTGATTGGTTGGATGCCACAGGCAACTGTGTATTTAAGTCATATCTATTTTTTGAGCTCACTCCTAGCAGAGGAGTCAAAATTTAAGTTCTGGCTCTCAAGTAATTTTCAGTCTTAAGTCACAAAATTGGGGTCTTGTACCCCAGGAATGCTCAATAGGTATTGTAAATCAAGAGAGCTTGAAGAAAATCCATTTTCTGATCCTCAATTTTTTAGTCTCTTTCATTAAAGTGACCTTTCCAAAAAGGCACATCTGACAAGGCATCCCCTTCCACACCTGATGGAATGGAGGGTTTTACAAGAGAAAGTGGCACCTCTGTTCTGACTCCCACTGTGGACAAGAACTCTGAGTGACTCTAAACAAGTCTTTTTACAACTTAGGTGGTTTCCAATTCTTTGTTTTCAACAAAATTGAAGGAGACGCACCCAGCCAGTGTGGCTCAGTGATTGAGTGTTGGCCCATGAACCAGGAAGTTGAAGTTCAATTCCTGGTCAGGGCACATGCCCAGGTTGTGGGCTTGATCCCCAGTAGAGGCTATGCAGGAGGCAGCGAATCAATGATTCTCTCTCGCCATTAATGTTTCTATCCCTCTTTCCATCTCTCTTCCTCTCTCTGAAACCAATAAAAACATATAAAAAAGATTGAAGGAGACACTAATAAAATTGTCAGTGGATCATTAAACACAATTTGGTAATATTGATACCATTGTAATTAGTTATTAACGATAGGAAAGAAGCAAGGGGAAGGCCACAGACATTATAGGCATGTCATTTGGGCAGCTTCACCAGGAAGCTGCAACTTTGTACTCCCCAGGTAATTGAACCATCAGCCTAGTCTCTGCAAAACACTGGGGGGAAGAATCCAACAAAGGAAAGGTAGACACATGCCAAGCAAAGTTGGCGGGGCATAGGGAAGGTTCTTGCCTGTCAATCAAACCTGGGGACAGAGATGAATGCCCAGAATTGGCGTGGCCACTGCAAGCCGTTGGGAATACATAATCTCCTAAACAAAGGAGTTCTCTCTCAGTTGGGGGTGACCTGGCTGGCAGAGGGGGGCAGTTAGGGGCGATCAGGCCATCACACAGAGGCAGTGAGGGGCAATCAGGCCAGCAGGGACAGTGGCAGTTAGCGGTGACCAGGCAGGCAGGCAGGGGAGCAATTAGGAGCCCATACTTGGCTTGTGACTCTTGGTTCTCTTACATTTGTTTTTATTGCCACGTGGACCCCACACGCAATGGACTGATGGATGCAGGGGGGAAACACAAGCTAAGCTGGCCTGATGCTGGACTGGACCCGGCTCCAACATGGAAAGGAAACTCTGGACACTGACTCTGGTTTTAACTCTGCTGAAGCCCCAGCTACACTTCCTCTATGATGACTGAACTAAGGGAAATGGGGCTTTGGAAACCCAGGAGTGTCATTCCACAGAAATAAAGCTTTCTACTGATGGGGAAAATAAGACATTTGGGGGGGAGGGGCTAGCAATCTGAATTTGTGCCAGTAACCTAATGTACATTCTTGATAGCCTATAATTAAGTCACTGTCCCTTTCCCAGAATCTGGTCTTGCAATACCTGAGGCCATAAACTGAACAATACAACCCCTGAAGGGGGTTATCAATGCTGATGCCAGGCCAGGCCCATAGGTGTGGTTTCACTGCCCCCATTCCAGCACATGGGCCTTTTTGCAAAGCCCGCGAAAGGTCCGGAAGTCCCATTACATATTTGGGGGACAAAGACACCAAAGGGATATAAAGAAGAGCTTCCACCATATTGGTTTGCTCAGACTTTGAGAGGCAACTCCTCTGAGACCGCTGGCGTAATAAAGCTGTGTAACTCCATTTCTCTAAGCGTCACTGGGGTTTCTTCAGTCTTCTACAACACTACTATATGTCATCCTCCCTTGTGAGTCTCAGAAAATTCCTTTTCTCAGATATGGCAAGAATTCCACCCCTACTAGCAACTGGGGGAGACAAGGCCCTCTCTTCTCTGCTAACAATATTAGGCATGTAATTTGGAAGAAGTTCAAAGAATTGAATGACATTTCTATTACAAAGCTCATTGGTTTCCATTTAATTTTCTATCATCTATCTAAACAATGTTTCTGAATGTTTAAATCTATAAAAATAAAACATGGCAATAAAATAGATGCTAAGCCTTTAGTCTAGCAATAAGTAATAGTCATCCATATATACATGGGCTAATTGGGGAAAAAAACCTGTCCCTACCATCTCATTAAAAGATGTATTTCCAATAAAATTTTACTTTTTTTGTTAGTAGTTGTTTATCAAATTTTACAGTTATTTATATTGTTCTGATCAATCAAGCATTAATCACTGTAACAACAACTAAAATCATAAAAAAAATTGTTAACAGGGTTTTATGAACAAAGAGTTTTAACTAAAAATTGTATTGATGTGTTACTCAATAAAAGACTTTTCAGCCATAAACTATATTACAGTTGGATAAACTCTATAATGAGGTGGGATGAAAGGACCAATGTAAACTTCCAGCTGCTCAAGAATCAGTGTGTTTCTCAACTTTTTAAAATGGATAATGAAGGATGTCAAATTGCTATGATGTTTATAGTCCCTTGGACATTAACATTATTTTTATTTTAAAATATCAATATTCCTTTTTCTTGGAGTTTTCGTAATGACTGTAATACATAATCAAATAAAAGCAGATAGAAGTGAAAAAAATCCATTTTCATCGAGTGCTAGAAAGGATAGTCTTTGGAACTATTTACGCTTCTGATGAAAAATTTTAAATGCCAATTAAAAAAAATACAGGAGGGGATGTAACGCAAAAAAATGTTTAGAGGATTTGAAGGCCACTGTCTGGGAGGTGGTGACCCGTCCGCGCCGACAGCGCCTGCTCCCACCCCACGGCCCGGGTTGGCCTCTGGAAGCGCCTCTGTCCCCGCTCTGCCTTAGGGAGCCTCTGATGTGGCAGAAACACAAAAAAAGTAAATGACGCGAACCCCTCCCCAGCGCCCCCAGCCCTGGGCTCTGCCC